>NC_053420.1:21931544-22231544 GCF_016859285.1 Xiphias gladius | reverse complement strand
AAGGATATGAACTTTGGGTTCAATTGCGTGTGAAAGGACTTTTCTTCCAGACCTATGAGAGCGGAAACGGGTCTTATGAACCAGCTAATCCAATGATAACACCTATTACCCCTTAGCTTGCAGATTTTGGTCTTGAGGTATGTATATGTATACTGGGCTACGATAAAGCCTATATGTGTGGCTTTATTAGATATTCAGATAATGTGGAATTCTGCTAAAAATCAGACCTTTTTTTTAATCAGACAATTAAAATGTATAGATTACAAGACAATATATGTTTATAGTATATTTTATTTCATAAACAAACAAATAAAATGAAAATAAATTAAGAAAAACTCAGTATTGTTTTCACTTTTAGGAAGAATAATGAAGATCAAAGCTTCCACCCACCCACAACGTTAAAAGGGTAAAAATAAAAAAGTCTACCTCACTTGGCAGTGGTATTTCAGATGGAAATTTAGTGGACCCTATTACCAGTTTCTGAAGTAGATAGATATAAGCGCACAATTTGCCTTGTGTTTTATGAGCGGCACTAAATTTGGCTTTTATCAGTGTAAGGGAAAATCCTGATGTGCTCTTCGGGTTTCACTGACATTCAGCGCTTTCGGGGCTGAAGTCCAGCCATTCTCTCGTCAAGTCTCATCTGCTCCATGCTTGACCAAACAAAGGAAGAAGCCACATGGATAACAAAAGCTGCTATCTAAACACTAAACAGAGGCCTCATGTGTAGAACAGTCGAGATAAGTAGACAGGTGATCAGGCTGTGATCAAACACGCAACATTACTTCCAAGGAGATTCTTTCCTTTAAAACAACACAACTGATTGTACTAATTATCGCCTGTCTACTCGCATTCAGAGAGATAAGAACTCATTGCTCCATCTGTATGTAAGTAACTATAAGCGGTGGTGGAACTTCAACAGATGCTTTACCATCTTAAAATAATAGCAATGACTTTTTTTTTGTATCATCATAAAATGTCGTGTGCTAACATGCAAACTAAACACATGGTTGAAAGTCACCGTGAAATGACAATAAGACATTATGACTGTGACAGCATGTGGAAAAACAAAGAATAAAATAACAAAAACTGGACTTGCCACCATAACACTAATTATGCTGATTTACAGTCATTTTTCTCCATTTTCAGATGGTCCAAACTAAGCCATGAATGCTTTTAATTCTCTGTAATTTACAGAGAAAAACAAAGTTGTATTTTAAAATTATAAATTAGGCATAAACTGAAGACTCTGGATTATAAATGTACTTTTGGCCTGTGCCAGTTACAAGGCAAACAGAACCTGGTACTAACTCGCTGCAAATGTGAAAAGGTAAGTTGGATGATTATTTATACATACAACAGGTGAAATTGATGCAAGGAGGAAAAATCTATGTCAGTATGGCCATTGAATCTTGGCAGATGCTGCAATTTCTGGGAGTGTGTTGTAATTGCAGTACTGAATAAGCAGTTGATACGTGTTTAAAAAGACTATCATCACTTTTTCCTTTCCTCGACCTTACAAAAAAAGATTATTATCTCTTGTGTCACTGTATGTAGCATGAGTAGCTGTCATGCTAATTAAGAAACAGATTTAATATTATGTTTTGTTTGCTGGTTTGTTCACTTTTTCTCATTTTAACCATTAAAAAACTTTGGAGGTTTCTTTTAAGACTGTAATCAGATAGCTTAATGTCTTTGCACAGCAGGTTTTAGCCAAGATCCAAGTTGAGAGTGACCACAAACCACCACTCAGGCTTGCCGACTTCGGGAAGTTACTGTTCGGCCTGGTTGGAGTTTCAGTGGCCAGCGATAGTGACTAAACAGTGAGGTGGAACAAGTGGTGGCCTTTGTGCAAAGAGCCAAACCCAGTGTTGTCTGAGGTTAACTGAGTTGTCTGAGTGTTGTTTGCTTGCAGCGAAGGAGGCCGTCACTATGCTGCAAATCTCATATGCTAAAGGGCTGCTATCCAGGGGAGCACCATTAGTACTCATTGTTAAGTGAGTTGCTGAAGTGCTCACCAAATTAAAGGCAGACTTATATCTTCCAAGAAGTAAATAGGTGGTTTTCCTGATCGTTCCAAAGTAAATAAGTTAGAAAACTGTTTCCATCCACTCACAGCCCAATGGTCTGGGTCCTATTTACACCACAAGCTATTTAGCCATCTTGCACCAGAACATCCATGACCATATGCACAGCTGAAAGGTATTGTACACTTAGAGAAAAACCTTGAGAGAGGCCAAATCTTGTCGAGTTGAAATAACAGAGAGAGGATTAACAATGCGTGTGGCTATGTGGTTAAATGCCCAACCTCTGACTTGATAGTTTTAACAACTTAATAATACGTACAAAAGGGCAAAAGTGAGGCTCCAATTATGGTGGGACTGGAGAAAAATACAATCTGTTTGCAGGATTGCTTTAGGACTGGAAACCATTTCAGAAACCAACCAGCATGTTAAGTGTTTTAATATCACTTTTGCTCGTTTAACAGAGTCCTTAGAAATCAGTTCATGTGTCACTGGAAGAGAGAGTAATTGCATATTAATCCCATCTGATATGTCTCATAGCCACGTAATTAAACAATTAATTCACAACACCACCTCTTATGTCCTACGCCTGCAATCAGTGGAACATTGTCAAGCTTTCATAATCCCCTCAGCCCAAATGAAACTGCACAAGGAACTGAAACCTTATATCACTCTGCGCTTTGGTCCTCACATCATCATTTCAGTGATGTGCAGACTCCTACAGGGTGCGCTCTTCATACAAGAGTGTGCACTTGATAAGACTTACAGGCCATTTAAGAAGCTTTTTAGGCCCTGTCAGGAGTCAAGTGCAAATCCTTGGCTTTTTTCCCACCAGAACTCCTCTCACTAAGTTGATCTTGAACCACTCCAAAACCACGGAGCATGCGTCATGCACCCGCCAAAACTCACTCTTGTGTCAAGACATGGAGGATTAACTTCAGACCAATAACATGCAATTAGATTTATTTTCCTCTCTTAAGCCTATTAGGCGGCAGCTGAGCAGTCAGTGGTCTTGCTTTAGCTGAATTTAATTGTGTTTCTTATGCCCAATGAGCTGTGTGCTGCGGGGGGCGGAGGAGTGGTAGAGGCCCCTGTGTCAGCCTCAAAAAGCCTCGCCTGGAGGGTTCACGAGCAGCTGAGGCGATCTCAGTTCTGGGGCAGAGCTCCACTGAGCTTCTTTGCCTAGAAGGGAGACGGGGAACTCTTCAAACTGTAAAGTGAAACTGACACTGCCCGTAATCATGTCACTTTGCGTGCTGTCCTCTTTCATGAGCTTGCTAATCCTGTTACGCTAAAATGAAGACATGACCACATCTCCCACTCTGAGGCCTTCCGCTGTTCATTTACAGGCCTTTTTTTTGCCTTTGTATACATGTAGGTTTATCCACCATTGTTGCCTGAGTGGGTCCCCTGCTGCATTTAAGAAGAAAATAAAGACAGACAAGGGAAGGCACAAGCTCGCTTCCACGGTGAATTTGGCATATATGGCCAGCAGAAAATAGCATTGTTTCTTTGGAATTTAAAGGCTGAGGACAGGTAGTGTAGTTCCATCTCTGAAGTTTGCCTTTTCTGTAATTGAACTATTTTCTAGGCAGAACTAACACCTAAATCGCTTGTGAAAAATACAACTAGCTATTAACACATGCCAGTACAGTTGGTTATTTTGTTCATATTTTTAGACCACTTAATGGTTCAAAATCGATACAACAAATGAATAAAATACATAAGTAAGCTTTCCCATCACACTTCGTGCAAGTGCAAGTACCGTGGATGTAGGGCTAATGGTTTCAGGAGTGCAGAGTTCTAGCTTACAAAGAGAGGGATCTCATTCTGGCAGACAATAACCCTTCGTACCTATTCTTCTGATCATATTCTTAGTCATAACGAATGTAAATCACCTTCAAAGCCTCGCTTCTGTACTGGCTTTCTCTTCAATTCCCCTGTCTCTTGCTCTCTGTTCAGTTACATATGTGATGTCTAACTCCTGCACAATTAAAGAATTTGAGGAATGAAAGCTCCATCCTTCCTTGTCAGGTGGATGTAATACATTTGCCAGCAAATTGAATGAATCCATAAAGAGAGTTCTTAATTATATCCTCATCCATGTGGAAAGTGCAGCAGAGGCACCTCAATGGAGACAATCAGAAGAGGAGAAAAGAGGAAGTTATTGTCTGTGGCTGGGAGCAGAGACACGAAAGGCAGAAGGATATTCAGAGATTCCTGTAGTGATTTCTCCTAAACAGCAAACACGATATATAGTATTTCACCACGCCACAAAGTCAAAAAACATGATTGCTGTATTATATTACATGGTCCAAGAACTAAGTATGCCTCTGCAATCTAGTATACAGCCCATGACACCAATCCTGGTATAACCAACCAATTGCTGGCATTAAAAGTAGACTGCTACATCCATAATGAGAGCATTGATCACTGCGAGACACATCAAGCCTCACGCAAACCAATCAGAACAAAACAAACATGTGAAGCAGCAAACTCTCATTACAACATCATCCCTCCAGACCCACACTTCAGTTTGAAAAACTTCTGGATGACTGAACAAACAAATCCCAACATTTTTAGTGTTTGGCTTTTGGGGGGCAGATTAGTAATCATATCTCTGTCCTGTTATTCTATGTCTGGGCATGGGGGGGTGGGGGGTGGGGGGTGGGGGGAGGCTTTTGCTGAAAACATAATTGGCATGGCCCCAGTGACACTGTCCATCAGATTGTGCTGTGCCTCTCCGTGTGTATTTGCAGGGCCCCTGCGATGTTTCATTAAACAAGGAGCAGGGGCCTCTCAGGAGATGTTTATGCAGCCTCTGTGGCTCCACCACACAGTGAGGAGCACGCCTTGCCATCATGGCGCGACAAAGCTATAATTAGCTATGCAACCCCTCATGTACATTTGCACAATTCTGCGTATGTGTGTATAAGTTTGTGTGTTTTGGAATGTAAAATTAAAGTTATAATAATTTTCATCAAATCTGACCACATTCGATACTATTTATCATCAACAATTTTTCAGCAATAGCCATTAAATGTATTTACAGTCTGCAATTACCTCTCTGTATAGTAGCTTTCATTGCTAGTGGCGAGGCCTGCAAATTCAGTGCTGGATTACATTTTCCTTCACATACACAACAGATTAAATAGGAAACAAAGTATGCATGTAATCGAGCACTACTGTTTGTTATTTTATCTCATTGATATCAATGATATCATTGTTTACTGTCCACTCTCCTTCAGCTATATTAATTTACTGCAAATTCGAAACTGAACATGTCTTTGTAGTTAATATTAAAAGAGTTCAGCTAGCAAAACATGGTGTGGCTTTTATTGTGAAGCAGTCACAGGAAATGCAATGTATTTGTCACAGAGGTGAGTGGTGACAGTTGTGGTTATTAACAATGCGACTACTAACAAGAAAACAGTTATTTTCGGTATTATTTGACAGTGGATCAGTTTTTAAAATTGCAGGGAGTAAAGGAACAAGAAGGAGCAGCCACAGCGAGATGTTAGATGAAGAGCTGCAGGCTACAGGCTGCACACCTCCCAACGTCTCAGCAAGGTAACCGTGTACTTTTCCTGCATCCTGCTGTTGTGTCCAAAACTACCCATGTTGTTTGCAGCTTCATATCAGATTGCGGGTGCTCAAGGCATGACAGAAAAAGTCTGATTACTGACTGACTTCGTTATCAACACAACATAATTTTGTTTGGTTGTGTTGTAAAAGAATACACCAGTTTCTCTTCTGTTGTATTTCTGAAAAAGTAGCTGCTCAAGGAGTGTTTGCTGCCCATTCAATTCTGGGACCCGTATTATTAAACCAACACCGGTAACCATGCATGTCACCAAATCAACCAGGACTGAAATTTTAAGGATTCTAACTTTAAAGAGGTGAAAAATGGAGACCTTTCATTGTGACTCACTGAGGAAAAATACTGTTGATATATGATTTGATTAGCAAGTCAAGCAAGAATTAAAACATCCCTGAAATTATCTGGGTCAATAAGTACTTGCCAAACTGCTTCTGATTTCCAAGAAGAATTTCAGGCCAAGTCAGCTGAATATCATTATGTGAGACTCTGAGAAATGTGGTTATATTGAAGTTATTCGGTGATGCTGATTTTGATTTTCATCACCTGGCCAGTGCAATCATAACTCTGAAAGCATGCCTTCCTCTAAACCATCTTAACCTGTTGAAGCAAATACAATAAATTGTAACTATATCTGCATGTCTCCAAACAGACACCCCTGAGTTTGTAATAGTTCACAGTAACAGTGGACAACAATCTGCTGGAACCAAAACCAATTACACAACTGCTACACTATGACACAGAAAACATAAACAGAGATCCAGTTGTGCATAAAAGGACTGAGGCTCCTGGTCATGGCCCTCAACTTTAACAAAGATAATCATCAGAGATATTGAATAAGGGGGATGTGAAGATAATACGAAGCATACAAGCCAGAGGAATCCACGCTGCCTTATAAGGTAACGAGTGGTGCAGAGAGAGCAAAGGAGGTAGCGAGGGCACAAAATGGTGGATAGTACCAGCTCATCCATGGGAAAACTTTCATCTACAAATGTGGAACTAGCAAGAGTTTAATAAATAATATCACATCCAAAAGACATTCCATTGAAAGTGGATCACTTGTGTCATTTGTCTGTATTTAATGATTCAAGGTCGAGCCAACTTTTCCTCAACTTTTCATTTAAAAAAAAAAAAAAAAAAAAGGGTCGATATCCTTTCCTGAATTACCCTTAATTCCACCATTCAAGTGGTTCTTATTTTCCACTAAGCCATCCAATCCTGTCCTCCTACACTGTAGTTAACAGCTAGATCCATCACTAAATAGCACACTTGTACTTCTCACTATGCTCATCTGTCCATCAAGTGAAATTTAATAATCATATTTGTGTAAGTCACCCCATAATTCCTATACACTCAACAGAAGCTAAATATATACCACTTCAGCTGGTTCCACACGTCTAGTTGTGTCTGCTAGCAATTAGTATATAGGTTTGTGCCACTCCATTGTTTGGACTGCCGGCCTCTCAGAGAGATAATGAACCATAATCGTTGAGTGACGCTATAATTGCCAAGGTGTATGGTGACACGACAGCCAACGCAATTACCCTACTTTTGACATCAATGCTCTCATTAAATGATGTCATTGAAACATGACGCTCTTCATACACATTCACACCCAATCAGTCTTGCACTTGCACATGCCTGTGCACACACACACATCACAGTCTGTAAAAGGGTTTGAAGGTATTTTGTACACATGCACTTACAAAAATCACATTTATGGGATTACAAAAAGCTATGTTTCACTCATCTTTTGTGAGAAAAAAAACTGTGCTAAAGAGTTTCCCAAGAGTTTATTAATGATTGCTGAAGTCGACAATATCGGCTTTGTTATAAAGTCACAATCAGCAGTAATACTTGGATTTTTAAAAAAAGATTTAATTAGATTATTAATATTGGAGGAGATCTGGCAAAAAAAAAGTTACTTATACATTTTTAACATTTGGAGGATGAATACTTGTCGGCTTCCATATTTGTTGCCCCTTTTTGGATACAAATTTTAACTATTTTGCAATTAAAGATTTTTTTTATTTATTTTCATGCCACAAATGTGATTAGATTTAGATTTGTCAGAGTCAATACTTCTTTAAAAGGTGTGAAACTCTTTTGATCTGTCACTAAACTTGCTATGTCCAGGCAGTAAATGGATTCGGCACGTACTAGAACAAAGGTTTCCCTTAACTTCTTAATTCAACTCTGTGAACCTTAACCCATACAATGTGACTGCAATATTCATTTCTGTTTTCACTTAAATCTGGCTTAGAACTGCATTTACAAGGTGCCTGTGCAAAGCGTACAGAAGCATTTCTTTATTAAGTGTTAGAAACTACTGGAGTTTTAGTCACCACTTAAATATATGCTGTAAAAAGGTGTCAAGCAAATAGCTTGTTACAGTTTTATTGTCACACCAAACACTATTCATCCAAATCACTTTTCTCCACTACAAGCTGAAGAAACTATAATATGAGCGGCAGTAATAATAACCCTACGTCATTCCTAAACACACACATGAAGTTCTAAAATTTGCATACATGTAATTCTAAATAATAATATTTAAAAATATTTTGTAGTTTTTGCATTTTGTAACAATATTTTTGTATGTACACATATACACTTTATGCACACTTACACACCTCCTTGAAATACTGTACTTTACTTAACCTCTCTCTCTCTTACACAAATACACACAACACTGACCATAAAGCACTGACAAATAGAACACAAGCAAAAGGCCATGGCCATAAATAAACACAAGAATTTGTAAGGTTGACTTTTGCAATTAGAACTGCAAGGGAAAATATATCTCTGAGAAACATTTTAATGAGCTTCAGCTAAGCTGCTGTGCTTTCAAAAAAGAGCACACCAATAACAGTTCATCACTCAAAAACTGATGTAGGGAAAATTCTTGTGGGTGTGAGATATTTCACTGTGTCCAGTGATGGCTCAGTAAAGAGCCTCGGGCGTCATAAAAACCTGAAGGCAATTAAAAGTGGTTATTTTTCACCCGCGTTTCTAAATTCTGTAGCAATTAATCTGCCCAATTTGATTATGAACGGCACAAATTAAACAATAAAGACCTGTCTAATGAGGGATTAATTATGGGTAGCAGGAGGGGAGTGGGACCGAGGCAACGGCCATACGTCAGTGTCTTCTGCAGACAGCACAGGGCCATAAGGAAGACAAAGAGGCTCCTCGTCCATGTGGTCCCGCGCTGATAGGGCCCCCTCATCACAGATCAGTAGATCCACAGCCCATGGAGCCCATAAACGGTTGAGCCATAATTGAAAGTGCCAAAATCAATAGTGTTGAGAGGCCTTAATTAAATTAAATATGTCTCCCATAGGAGAGGGGTGGGGTCGTGGAAGGAGGAGGGTGCCAGTGCTGCTGCCCCAGTGAGCTCACTGTGTGAGGAACCGTGACTGCAGGGGCATCTTTGGTGTGTATGCATTATGGGTATTTGACAACACCCTCAAATGATTTTGTTATAAAGTCACATGCTATGGTGACATTAAACGGGCAGTGGCAGCTGTGCTATGCTAGTGAAGATGTCTTTTTAAATGCCATAAAAAAATCACTTTTTTTCTCCTTACTTCAGAATATAAACAGCACAAATTAACATGATCTTGCAACACCCGGGGCTTCAGATTTCCTGTCCGTCTCTCATGCCAAACTACAGGGAACACAATGCAATTGAGGAAAAGTGCTTGCACTTATTGCATACACATAAAATCTCTCTGCTTTTGGTCAGCAGTTAGGCAGAGCTTTACTGTGTATTTATTGCTGGTGAACTCATTCACTCATTCGGCCATTTACTGGACGGGTTAGTACAGTTTCACTGGCCTCAATACACTACCCAATACATTATACCGAAGCCACCACAAACCACCATATTCCCCACTGTGTCGTACCAAGGAGCCACAGCAGCTCCCACATAAGTATAATTTGAACACATATTGAACATTGAGCAGATATAACTTGGAAAGTATTTTAAAACTGATCAGACTACAAGGAGAATTCTCGTTTAATTACATTTGACAAAATGTTCAATGTCTACCTTGAAAAACTTCAGATTTGTCAAACCTTTTGGCCTCCTTGATTTTCAGATTTTCTCACAACAAACAAAGGGGATGTACTGTACCTACAGTAGTGACCTGCATGGCTGAATCTGACACAAATCCTCCTGCATTCCTGCTGCAGACTACTTGATGTGGGGTTTGCTGCCTGGCCCATTAGAACCAGAGGATCTCTTGTGACTTTGGCTGATACTGCTGGCCACAAGGAAACATGGAGAGGCAAAGGACATCACCTGTATAAAAAAGCCCCAACTCCTCATCATTTCAGGCTTTGCCCACATTTAAAGGATTAGGCAGCCAGAGTCAGCAAAGGGTCACTGACAGAGTGTTCCGCTGGGTTGAGGCGGGAGGAGGACAGGGGCGGGTTAGATGGGATGGTGATGGGGGGCTACAAGAGGCTCAACCCCCTCTGGATAAACTTGAGTTGCAGACTGTTGAGACTTGTGAGATTAGGATGGAGCCAAGTCTGCTACGCTGTGATCTGAGGGACAGGGCGCGCAGCGGCTCGCTGTCCACAGTACAACCTCCCAGACAAACCCCCCGATTCTGCCCCCCTTTGTTGTTTTGGTTTGCTTTTCTTTGGCCAGATCTAAAGTAGGAGGGAGCAGCTTGAAATGATGGGCTTAAGGTTTTTGTGAAGGATGGTTTATGTGCATGGAAGGGCAAGGCAGAGATTTTGTGGTGATCTTTTAAAAATGTCTGACCCATACACTAATGTATAAATCCTTATGATTGCGTTTCAAAACCTATTTGTATCCGATGTCAGGTCACACAGATTTAATTCCCAACGCAGTTACCTACAGTTATTATTCTTGCTTATCTCGATGAAAATGGGAAATGATTATAGTGTTCCTAGGAAAATTTGATTTACTGATATTATCTTCAGAGAAAATAGTATCTGTTGAAAACCAAAAAAAAATGCATTTATTTGATATTTGGTTCAATATTACGTGATAACATGCTGGGCACTGTCAAATAAAAGAGGCGAAACGACTTTATCACATGAGGAATACTGTAATCTTCATGATCTTTTTCATTGCAACATTAAACATGCTCACAAAGGATTTAAGTGTAGAAAGGAATTATACAGTAACTATGAATAATTTAATTAAATGTGCATAGTTGTTATTGTATAATAATAATAATAATAATAATAATAATAATAATAATAATAACAACAACAAGAGGAAGAAGAAGAAAAAGAAGAAATTCAATGTATGGAAAAATAACCGGAGCAATAACATGAATAGTGTTTGCAGCCATGTTTCTATCCTAAAATAAGACTGAACACGTTTTCATTATTCCTGCAATTTGTTTTGAGTGCTGGGAAATATTGGTGACAGCGTTTTGATGCTCTACATCATTTACCTCATCATTAAGCATCTTTTTAATCCCCGCATACCCGATGATAGAAATGATTTGTTATTGTTGCTTGTTATGCGCTTATTAAGCATTTCATTTAAGACTCTATTTAGTCTCTAATCAACGAGCGCACTCGGCGTTTGAAAAAAAGCCCAAATGATCGACTTATCAAAATAAATCCCGTGATTTGTCATTAGTTAAATCAATCCATTTAGATGGCCTATATCATATTAGCCAGGCCAGTGGTTTGCAAATGATTTTAGTATGCTTCCTGTTTAATGGCGTGAAAGAAATAAAGGGCCGATAATTCAATTTCACACCAATACCTCGGGTAATTGAGATGTCTTTGATTGAACGATGGAATGTTGTAAATTTAAAAAGCCGCAGTTTTATCTAAGTTTTACAGAGGAGTGAACGGCAGGCAGAAACACTGATACCGCCGCTCACATGACGAAATTATTATTTTGATTTTAAAGTCATGGAGAGGTCAGGCTGTGGGAGTGATCCTATCTGGGGTGTGTGTGTGTGTGTGTGTGTGTGTGTGTGTGTGTGTGTATGGAGAAAAAAGGGGATGAACAATTACTTTTCGTATAGACGCAACACAAAAACCTCTCCACCAACAGAACAGTAGCTACATGTGATTTTTAGCTTTTTCTAAGGATTATGAATTTACGCCGAATCAATTTCTTTATTTTTTAAATTTTATATATGTATTTTTTTGGGGGGTTAAATTATAAATTGGTTATTTGTATACATGAAAGGAAACATGAATTAGGATAAGACTGCGAAGTCACTTAATAATAATAATGATAATAATGATAATAAAAGTAATGTATAAATTATGTAATAATGTCTAAAGTAGGCATAATTTGAATAAATATCCTGTATGAGGCAGGTATATGCCTTGCAGTTTATTTTCAAATGCTTTTATTAATCGAACAAAACTTAAAGTAATTTGATGCAACTAGTTGTTAAGAATTACACTGCGCTGAAGTGAAACTGAATTGTTCCGTCCAGTTACAGGACCGAGGCCTGGAAAGGAGCTCTGCGTGCACTCTTGAGAAATGTACTGCTTTTTGCATGCCGTTCAAAATTAATATAAAACACAAATTCAGGCCAATGAGCCACTGATTAAAGAACAGTTAAAAGTTACTAGTCGAGAAATGATGATAAAACTGAAAATAAGTAGCCAATAAGTAGCACCGTTTATTTAATGTATTTATTCCAAAATTAATTAGCAAGCTTATTACCTTAAGTGATATTCTTGCCTTAAGTATTAGGACTGTAGTTCTTCAATAACCTTAATGACAGGGGGAGGACGCGGTTGTTAAATTGGCGCATTAATATTTCAACAAACAGTGAAGCGGTCACAGGTGTGTCAGGTAGCGTTGCTGCGGTTTCAGTGCAACGCAGCCAATCAGAGCGGGGAAGCGGAACTGTTTTACAATCCGCCGCTATGCCTACAAAGTAAAGTAGTGCACCAACCGAAACACGCTCTTTGTATTTATCCTAAAGAAAACACATGCAGAGGAAAACGGGACATCGGACTTTAGGCTATCTCCGACTTTCAACGGTCGTCCGCGTTGGGCTGCATCCGAGGCAGAGCAGTGCCGGGATATCGACAATCTGAAACCATCCTGCATCGTTTCCGAGTGACTTTGTGGCGATGCCGGGCAAATATTTCTTTTTTAGAGACTCTCCTCTAACAATGAGGCCCCCCGCTGAGCTGGCGACAACCGAGCTGAAACCCCCCACCCCCCCACCCCCCCCGAACCGCAAGAGGGTTTTTATCATCACCGTGGGACACATTCATCCTGCCTGTCGGCCGGGGAAAGGTGAGGGAGATGGATGGGGAATAAAGTTCACTAAGCGCTGGATCTGACTGACTTAGAGAGTTGGATCAGTCGAAAAACATCTATTTTCTTCTTCTCCTCCTCCTTCTCTCTCCGAGCCACGTGAAGTCGCTTAATCCCCGAAGCTCCAAGTGCATTTATCACCGTCATCCGGCGTCTCTTCACACTGGGAGTCGGTTCTCTCGCGGAGCTGCCGCTTTCCGGCCGTTCGGCGGGGCTCGCGTGGCTTCCCGCTGGACTGCTCTGGGTTCAGCTCTTACTGACTCTCTGAAAGGTCAAAACTTACAAATAAAACCGGATGTTGCTACTGCATTTCTGTTTCTTTACCTTACTAAATATCTCTTATTGTTGGCTTTTTTTTTTTTTTTTTTTTTTTTAATTTACACATTCACTTAAATACTGTGCTAAACTATGGCATTTTTTCCCCCTGATTATAGCCTAATAACTTGGTATGAAAAAATAAGCAGAGTTGAAGGATAAGAGGAACACTATAATAAATACAGGCTGCTGTATTAAATATTTATTATAAAATATTTTTTTAGACACGCCAAAGCTTGAGCTTAAAGAGCTATTATAGCCTATAGCATTATTAACTGATTAGCCAAGGGATACATCGATACATTTTATTGTTCAAATGGATGTTTAAAATGGCTCAATCTTCAGCCCATATCATACAGACAGTGCAGAGTTAATCAAAATAAGTGAAGTCTCGTCTTCTGCTATGTTCTGAATGGCTGTACAGGATTTAGGATTTACTCAGGCCTATTTATATGTAATAATATTATTATATGTGATAATGCTTTTGTTTGTTTGTTTGCTTGCTTTTTGGGGGGTGGGGGGAATTAACGTAACAGTTAGTGGCTTCAGCCAACGAGGCGACGACTTTCGGACTTTGGACGCATCCACCTGCCAAAGCGACTGGACCGCTGGACCGCGGGCGGACCCGTGAGCCAGACAGTGAATGGCATCTTGAGGCTTAAACGACCGTGAGCCATTGTTGCCTGACCGGCAGCCAAGTGATCCCGATCCGCCTGATTGCGCTAATTGCTTTGAAATGGGATACATTATGTATAATTACGCGGGACCTCGGGTTGGACCGAGCCGGGCGTTTCTTTCATCTCTCTGAGGTGCACGTAACCGCGCTCTCAAATGAACTTAAAAGTCACTCAGATGTCGCTCAGATTATTTCACCAACACCTCCCGACTTCGACTGACTTCATCACTACCGACAGGGGCCTAGAGGATTTAATGTCCCGTTGCGGGCGCAAACTCCGCCAGAAATTAAAAATGTGACCAAGATGAAGGAGTTATACTCACGTGTGCGCCGTCCTTGTCCCCAGACGAAAGTCATTTACTTGCACCAAGTGCAAATATTTTGCTTAAAAGGGCCTTTTGGCATCCACGCTGCCTTTTATGTCTTTACAGTCTAAATTGACAGACCTTGCCTCAAAAGGGTTAAGACAACTTTCAGAGGAGGCAACAATGGGCCTTTGTGTGGAGTCCCTGCCTCCTGACTGGGAATCAAAGGTAGTTTATAAAGTTAAATAAAGGCCCGATGAGCCTTACAGTTGTTTTGTATCTCAGCCCGGCCCTCATTTGTTGCCTCGGGATTTAAATAAAACGGTATGGTAATCGTCTTCTCCATGGCACATCAGGCCTCTTAAAGGCCAGTGTTTGGGATGCTAATTCCCACCGACATTGTTTTCGAGGACCGCTGGCCCCTCTGCTCACAGGAGGAACAGACCGCAACAGCCAAGGCCCGCAAATCAGGTTGAACGGACGCCCGTTGCAATCGACACGATCAAATCCTCCAACCTCGATGAGAGGCGAGACGCTGGCGGAGCGTGGAGCAGGCACCATTGCTCGCGGGGCGGTTCACTCGCTGTTTCGCACGCTCTCCGCCGAGCAACGCACACTTCAGGACACCTCAGAACGCACTGGTGTGTGTGTGTGTGTGTGTGTGTGTGTGTGTGTGTGTGTGTGTGTGTGCGTGCAGGGGTTATAATAATAGTAATGACAGACCTGCATTGTTTTGAGCGTCAAACGTGCGTCTGATTTATGAGGTTATGAAAGACAACACACAGACGCAAAAAATGAGCGGGCTGTGCGTCGTTGCCGCACCGGGCCAAACAGCGCACGTCAAAGCGTCCCACGTGTGACCATTCGTGTTAGGGCAGACTCGTTTAACGAGTTGGTGCTGGAGGACAGGTTAAGTGTTTGAGCCCCGAGCGGAGACTGACTTCAGAGGGCTGTGGGAGCCCGGAGACTCCCGGTGACTTCAAAGCCTTCGGAGCAATGCCACTCGTTCCAGGTTGGAGGCTTTAAGTGTTTCCAAACACGCCGCAGCTGCACACGGAGCCTGCTACCTGCACGAACACACACACATGCACGCACACAAACACACGCACAGGGTGCGCTGCAGAGGAAATGATAAATTAAGACCTCTGTGTTAAGTTTTTCAGAAACCGAGTGGAAAATGCAGGACAACCATTAAGGAACACCTGTGGCCGCCATTTAAATATTAATGTGTCAACCGGAAGTCACTCTGTTGTTCAAGACACATTTTTTAAAGGAAGAATAACTTTTGCAGCTTTATCGCTTGATCATTCGTAATAAAAGCAACCAACATTCCAGGCCTCGTTTCTTTCATTTGTTACACCTCCTTTAAACCCCCCCCCAATCATAAAACGGGGTCTCGCGCAATCTTCCTTAAACCGTGAACGAGCGCCCTCCCGGAGCGGCAAGGCGACTTCGCCTTATCTCGTCATCCGTGTTCGCTCATACATGCAAAACAGCGAGGTCCACCTGCGTCAGCGCCGAACCGGCGTGTCACCCTGAATGTTAACCACATTGTTCCCGTGCAGGAAGCCGCTTGAGAGGAGCTTTGTTATGATTTCCCTTCCCCAAGTTGCAGCACGGCGGCCAGATGATGGGGGTAAGTGGGTTGAGAGCCCCCCCCCCCCCCGTGTATTCAACACCCCGGATAGTCCCGCACAAAGTCATAACAACAAACACCTCCTCAGACTGAGGATCGTGTGGTCTAACGTGTATCTCGGGAAACACTTGCACCGAGGAATCCTTTTTCAGCGACCGGCTCTCTGAGAGCAACTAGTGGGCGCTGACCTTTTCTTCCGAGGAGCCCGCTACTACGCCGACTGTAGCGCTCATTTGAATAGATGGAAATGGCGTGCGATCGGCTGCGAATAAGCTAATTTTTCAGGCTGAATGGCTCAGTGTCCCTGGGCCAGGGAGGGTGTGGAGGAGGAGGAGGAGGAGGCGGCGCCGCGCTCTCTCGGTGCGGGTTCGACTTCTTCAATAGTCTCCCTAAAAAAAAGTGGTGGCGCTTTGATCCGGCCGCCGCTGGCGCCTAAAAACAACATAACTTGTCTGCTCATTAGGGAGACCTGACAAATCGTGACAGATTGTTTATGCCTGGCAATTAGCGACGCAGACGCTTTTCCCTGAGAACTGACCACACCGCCAGAAAAAGGTAATGTGTTTTCATGTGTTTGAGGCTCGCGAAGCCTATTTTAAAGCTGAGATTTATTGCGGCAACGTTATTTGATGCGAGATCGTACTCTGCGCCTGCATCCAACGAGATATAATGCTCTTCCTTATACACTTAGCCCAGCGATGTGTCTGATCTCAGCGACGGTAGTGACAAAAACGCCCCCTCTTCAGGGACTGCAGATAATGATAAGGTGCAGGGGGGGTACCGCCAGGTAAATCAGTGACAGTCCCGGGTTAAATCCCTGGCTCCACGCTGCCCCCTCCCCCTTGCTCCCCCCCATTCCACATAATTTTTGACTTTAATGGATGTAGTCGGGGGGCAGGTGACTCCCCCCCCCCCCCAATCCCCCCAAGCCCGATAATTACCCCCGAACGACTGCGAAGGCCTGTGTGTTTCAATCTGATTAGAGCCCCGCAGCCATCAATAAACGGCGCGCTGCGAGGGGCTCGTCGCATAAGGAGGGGAGTCAAACGGTTGTGCAATGTTCGGGCAGTGGAAGCACGTGGCCGAAGGCATCGCGCGGGTCGAACTGAGTAGAAGTTCGGGCCAGAAAAGTTGTCAAAGATGGCGCGTAAACATGGCGAGGTATAGTAGAAATGATGCCCCCGCGCCTAGAGCCCTAATCATTTGATGTCAATACGTTGGTGGTGGGATCATCATAGGTTACACTTTGGGGTAACAGGTCGTTTTGAGGGACTTAGTTTTGGAGCTTGTTGTGTCTATGTTTATCTGAAGTTGGTTGAGTTTTAAAAAGGTAACAATTGTTAACTTTCCAACTCTGACCCCCCCCCCTTGGAGTCTCACAGGGCCCAGCCCATCTCTCCCCTGATTGGCTGCCTCTCTCTCCACGCCTGCCTTATTATAGCCTCTCACTCCAATTTGGTCACATAAACATGAGGATACCGTCACCTTAGGGCTCACCGCCGCGACTTTCTGCAACTCTTGCCACGGTACCCACGAGAGTCAACCGGTCGCGTTACCACCAGTCCCAGTCGGACCTGTATGGCCCCATCGACCGCCATGTCAGCTTTAACCGCTGGTTTGAAAACTGAAGAACTTCCTCCCCGCTCAGCTCTCGGCGGCAGAGGCGAGATGCAGACCAGTCTGAGTCCCGCGGAGGAGACCGGCAAGCCCAAAGTTGCTATTCTGCCCTTCAGCGTCGAGGCGCTGATGGCTGATAGGAAACCCAGCAGAGAGGTGTCATCGCCGGATGCCCCGTCCGTGGCCGGGACGTCCCAGGCGCTGGGGAAGAGCGCGCGGATGGGCTCTTTCGGTAGTCTGGATACTCCACTTCCTGCTTTACCCATGAGCTCTGCGTTTTCAGTGGGGGAGATCATGAACATGCAAGAAGACGTACTGATTAAACCCGAGAGCCCGGACAGTAAAGAGAGAACTTCATGGATACAGAGTCCTCGTTTTTCTCCTACGCCTCCACGTAAGTTGAAGCTATGGTGTCATTGCATTGCCTCGATTACAGACATAAATAATATCTAGGTCAGATATGTGTAATCTTATGTTCTTAGTCTTAAATATGTCAGGACTTGTGTGGAAAATGATTACTTTCATAGTCAGCGTGGTTTAAATACGAGAACTTTGTAGCCAGTCTACTTGGCTTGCGTGGGTTGCGGCATTACTCACTGTAATACCATGGTTTTAAATGAAAGCGTTTTGTCCTCTGACAGGAAGGTTGAGTCCTCCTGCCTGCCCTCTGCGAAAACACAAGACGAACAGAAAGCCCCGGACCCCCTTCACCACGTCCCAGCTGCTGGCCCTGGAGAGGAAGTTCCGCCAGAAGCAGTACCTTTCCATCGCCGAGCGCGCAGAGTTCTCCAGTTCCCTCAACTTGACGGAGACCCAGGTCAAAATCTGGTTTCAGAACAGGAGAGCCAAAGCCAAGCGGCTGCAGGAGGCAGAACTTGAAAAACTGAAAATGGCAGCTAAGCCCATGCTGCCCCCAGCTTTCGGGATTTCTTTTCCTCTCGGTGCGCACGTCCCCGCGTCCTACGCGGGGTCGCACCCGTTTCAGAGGCACTCGCTGCCGGTTTCCCCCGTGGGACTGTACGCCGCTCACGTCGGATACAGTATGTACCACCTCGCTTGACGGGGACGCAGGACGGGGGGTTGGGGGTGGGGGTGTGAAGATTACTTTCTGCGAGCCCCAAACGCGAGGTGAGGGGGACGGAGGGAGGGGGACGGGGCAGTTTGACAGGTGAGGTGACACTGTAGTAAATACAGAGGCATCCTGGCGGTGAGCTCAGTGTCACATCTTGTCAGGGGGCCAGGGCCTCCTAATAGACCCCCCCCCTCCTTCTGAGGACCTTGAAGTTGATCCACTTCTCTTGACCTCGGCAGTAAGTTCACACACCGCGAAAAGAATCCGGCTTTATTAGTCCTCCAATCTTGAGTTTTAATTCTGTCTTTGCCCGTGGACTTTGAAGTGACAATAGCAACCACGAACCTATCGATGGCAGAGATCTTAAACATAAAGATGAGTGTGAGACTAAATGACTTTGAGATGGATGATGTTGTTTTTTTTTTGCGGTGCAGAGGTGGAAAACAACTCGGTACCTGTAGGGCCTACATCACAGACTGGCGGTCAAGTGTGGACGGCAGGCTGTGTGCCACAGTTGTGTCGGCGACAGCCCCCTCCTCGCCTCTTTTACAAGCCTCTACGAGTAAGTAACAGACTGTTGCGCGGCTTGACATTTTGTCACCGACAAACTCCGGCTGGGCTTTCGTCGCATTTGTGGGCTGCTGTCACACTGCGCAAAAAAAAAAAAAAAAAAGCCCATACTTTTTCATTTTTTTTTTTTTTTGCATTCGTATCAGTGCGTAACTGTAGTGGGTCACAGAGACCAGTTTCAATGAATGCTCTTTGTGAATTTGGAGAACCACAGCATTTGTTTTTATAACAGCACTGTCTGTTGTTGGAATGATTCCCTTCGGAAGGGATATGTGTACTGTAAAATAATGTATATTTGAAGAATATCCTCATTTATATTATGAATATATTTGTGACATAACTTAACAATAAATTGTTTATTCTTTTTCATTACGAAGTTGTTCGTTTTGACTTACACTTGCATGGTGCCCGCTGCACCGAAATTAGACTGTTTGATGGTCCTTAACCGTGCTTGAAAAATAGGTTTCCTAATGTTTACTGAAAACTTAAAGAGCTGTAGAAAACTCAATATTTCCTTATCTATTTTAGGATGAAGTTTAGGGGGTCTTGGTGAGCGGGGTAACTACTCGCCTATAGCGTCTTAGTTTGGGGAAAAAGCAGAAGTGAAAAAGTATTTTCAGGCCTTGTTAAAGCAGGTTTAAAAAAAAAAAGAAAAAGGAATTATTGATTATCTTGAGAGCAGCATAGTTGAAATATTATGCTTTATGGAATTTCATTTAGATCTAAAGGCTTCATGTGACCCACTTCGTAACAATATTGACCTGTCCCGTCTCTATTTCTTCAGGTTTTCGTCAGGTATTTACATTCACACTTTCTGTGCACATGCCAGGAGGCGCGTGGTTCAGCCTCGCAGGGCTGGTGTGCGCTGCGAATGTAAACTTGACACATATTATTTTGGTGGAATGTATTGCTACAGCTGTTGCCTATTGCTTTGAAACAACTAACCTAGATTTTGTTGGCGCCAGAAGAGGGTTGTTTTTTTTTTTGGTGGGGGGGGGGGGGGCGACCCAGTTGTGCCGACTGACTTCAAAACACGCCGGTAAATATTGGAGATTGCTTCTCTGGGCTAAATAGCTTGTAAACAATCCACGGGCGTGTCATTAGGGGGTGTTTGGGGTGTAAAATGAGCCAGGCGACACCCCGTTGGAGAGAAGACAGGGTGTTAGGACCCGTGAGCCAATCTACATATAAACATATTACATTACTGGAGCGCATGAAGAAAACATCTGAACCTCCCGTGTGATGAAATGAAATGACATAATTGGGGGGGGGCATGACAGGCCACTCTACAGCCGCGTTAAAGGCTCTCTCTCGACTTCCCTGCCATTCAGGCAGGGGTTAAATTGGAGTAAAATAATTGCTGTAATGAGCAAAGGCAATCTGCCGCAGACTGAGGCCGGCTCCAGCGAGGCTGTAGCTCCAGGCAAGGCGGAACTTTTATCATTCCTAAAATGTCAACGGGGGACTGGGACGGGCAACACTTCTCCCCTCTGCGCTGCGATTTCCTCCTCTCCAGCGCCGACAAGCTGCTGTCCTTGAGGGGGGCCTGGGACTCCTCATCTATTCTCAGAGACATATCTTTTGCAATAAAACAGTTGCCAAGTTTTTGGTTTTTTTGTTTTTTAATCTCCCACTCCATGTTGTAACATTGCGTCTCCCAGTATGAAATTCATCTAAGAGAGTGTTTCCTTACAGTCTACTTTAATCCATGCGGAATGTTGCCCGACTAGAAGCCATATTTTTTTTTCTTCTTATTTGTTTAGTGTCCATTTTATCCACGAGGCATAATCCCTGACAATAAATTGAAATCACACGGATGAGAGCTCCATCTGAAAAGAAAAGAAACGTGACACAAAAGAGCCAAAGGGGATCCGTCCATTCTTTTCAACTCTTTCATTCTTTTGCCGCCCCCCCCCCCCCAACAAGTCTCTCTATCTTGCCAGAAACCACACAGAAAACACAACTCACTTGTTTATATCATCCAAAAGATCACAGGACCCTTTAACCCTTGATCTTCGAGAATGGAAAATGGGTTATTAGAATTTGCCTTAGATAAACGATTGTTAAAGACAACGGTCGCTGGATGTCTAGTAGACCTTTAACCTTTATTCAGCCCCCCCAAGACGTGTAGAGGATGCATCATTGGGCTTTTTATACGCTGAATTAACACAAGATAAGGGAGAAAATCCGTCGAGCGAACCGCCAGTAACGTACCAAAGGTTCATCTTTTCCTACTCCTCAGCAAACAGCGGTCAGAAAAGAGCCGATGTTAAATGTCAGCTCCTCTATCCTACAGCTCAGCTCACACTAATGTGAGCGGGTGTGTTTGGAGTGTACCCACCACAAATTAAAAACGCTTTCACCGCAACATCTTCCGCCAGACGTCGACTGCAAATGGATTTTTCTCCCTTAAAACTGCAGGTTGCTTCTTTCAGGACGATCTCTTCGGAGATTATCTATCCACCTCCCTTACGCTCTCCTTTTTTTCCCCCAGCACATACAAATACATTTTTAAACCTGTATGACACGTGGTCATTAATCAAATCAATTAATACATTTGCGAATATTTTTTACACAGTGGTTATAACAAATGCGTTGACGTTTTTGGTTCTTTACAAATGAACTAAATGTAGCCTTAACTCTGCACTAGACTCGATAAATGTCTGCACATTTTATTAGACTTTTATGGTGAGATATTATAGCCTATATTAATATCTTGGTTAATCAGGTATTGTCATTTTATTTAACATTATTAGACAAAGTGTTGCCAGGGTTAATCTAATTCCAGTAATAACTGACCCTTTTAGAAAAAGCTAATATCCCTTTACTAAAAAGACTAAACACATCCATCATTTCTATTTAAAATATGGGGACAAAAAAAAAACTGACCATCCACCATTCTTATGCCACAATCCATAAAATCTGTGAAAGCCCAAGTTACTTTCTCCATTTCTATCAAATACCACACCACCACCTTCTGTTCAGAGTCGGAGTAACATAACACAAGCTCTCTAAATAAAAGGGTATAAAGTTTGACACCACAAAAGTCTGCTAAACTTAAAAATTAAAACTAAACCAAAAGCCCAAATGAGCCTGGAGGGTAACTCATCACATGTCATTTGAGTTACACCTACTTGTCGCTCTTTTGGCCATTTTAAACATTTGTAGGCAGAATAAACCCCAGCAATAATAACTCTTTTTAAAGTATTTTCTCAAAAGAGAAAAAAAGGAGAGCCGTCACTGGGCCCTCTGAAATGTCGCCCATGCTCTCATCTTCATTATGGCTTATAATGAGATAATTGCTTGAAGCATTTACCTAGTGGTCTGCTTGTTATGAAAATGTCTTATATTCAAAAGGTAAGGGCAAATAAAGGGCAAGTTTTCTATTAAATTACTCATCAGATTTTTTCAAAAATCTAATTTTTCACAACATGTTAACTCTGGGTCCAAGAAGATACAAGAGAAGACCTGGGCTAAAATAAATGTGTTTGGGTGCAGGGAAATGTTTTGTCTTATTTCAATTTCCATTTAGAAAATAAATATTACTAATACCCACATTTATCTATGGCATACTGTATTAACTCGGACACACAACCAGGTCCTTGCTGTGCAACTATAGATACAGTGGGAGTCCAGCCAGTCACAACCACACTGTAAATATTACTAATAATGCAGCATGGTTGTTATAAATCAATGTTGAGTCTCAGGAGAGACAGCCATCATCACCAATTTCTTGCGGTTGCCTTTAACAAAAAGACCTATAAAAATCAGTCTCCTGCAGAAAACCAGATGTTCTCCTATAGCGAACTCACAGAAATGTTACAACAATGCCATATTTAAAAAAGGAAATGTAATAAGCTCACCAAGAAGACAGTCTTGAGAGTATCATGCAGTAAAAGTCAACATTTAAGGATGGTTTTAAATACATTATTGAGTTGGACACTGTAGTTCCAGGTAGCATGGCCCCAACAGGCCTACACATGCTGACAGCCAATGAATATCATAGGAAAACACGTGAAGTAACACTCGTTGTCGTTTATCATTAGGTTTTCACGATATACATATATACACGTATATATTTTCTGTCCGTCAACTTGAGTTATTCTGTGATGGGGATGAAAGTGTTGCCTACAAGCAGAGCCAAGTTCAGACGGATTCATTGAGGAGGAATTAAGGTTACAAACCTTCTCATTTTATACTTATATGGACCGTAGTGTCCACTAGAGGGCAATGGTGTATTTTTTTTTTTTTTTTTTTTTTTTTTAAAGTTGACCTGCGTTTGTGACCAGACTCTGGCCACTTAGGCTGAGGTTTTCTAAACCACACATATAACAATAGAGTCATCCCTCGTGAATGTATTATATAAGTACAACTGTTCATAACTGCATTTAGCTCGATGAAGAGCCCGCATTCACTCCCCCTCTGCTAATCAGAAGTCCTCGGTGACCCTCTATTGAGTAATTACTTCAGCGTGTGAATCCATGCAACACTTGTGCGTTTATAAGGTACATTTACTGTTGACAGGAGGGGCAGCTTCGGTCTGATACGTGAGAGTTTTGAATCTCAGTGTGGGTTGAAGACTATAACGCAAGCCTCCATCCACAGCCAGATTTACTGAGCAGCGTAATTACAACAAGTGTGGAGTGTGCGCCAATCATCTATTAGAAATTAAGGGGGAAACTTTTTCTTATGTGGACTAATGAGGCAACATTTCTTTTAAGATGCAATAAAAGTCCTAAATGTGATGGAAAATTGCCTGAAAACCCCATAAATAAAAACTGAATCACAAACTGCATCACCGAAACTTTAATGTAAATAGGTTTCTGATCTGTCCTTTACAAGGCAATTTATTTCAACAAAGCAGAGAATGATTACTGTCACCCTTCGGCTAAATTGTTGTGTTTTATTGTGCAGCATTTAGCATTTTTGGTGCAGTGTCACAGAACATAAAAATGTTAAATTACCTGGCCGCCCGCTGTTTAAATGTTCTGTTCTGGTTTTGCCTTAATGATAGAAAATAATTCTGCGGCCCTCTAATGATGATCAATAAGCACAGGAATTAGGCTTTATAACTGCACTGTGGGCTGATTTCTTAACAAGCCACATGCTGCTGACTAACATTTTCATTTTTTGTAGGGTAAGTTAATTAGCAGTGAGGGGTTCAGACCTGATGGTTCAGAAGTGCAAGAACTAGATTTGGCAGAAAAGGAAAAACATTCTTGTCGTAACATGGGCCAAGCAAAACTCATACTGCAAGCTGGAAAATTATTAGTAAAATGATTAGTATGTGTTATAAGATTAAAAACATCTTCTGCATGGGATTGATGGAGCTATAACAAGGTTTTTTTTTCCAGTCAGGGTCAGTGTTTGACAAATGTCAGCTGGGTGTTACATTACTCTAGATCTCCATATATTACAACAATACAATATAATATTGTGCTATTAGACATTTATGGGGGGTAAAGCTCTAGGTTTGCAGATTCAAATTCTACAACAAATTCAATAACATTAGGTTTGAAAATCCTCATGAATCCATGTGTCCTTTCATATTCGTGTATTAATGTTCATTTTGTGTGAAACTCTTACTCTCAGCGACACTGAACATTCATCAGTTCTCACCGCTAACAGTAAATTGTTGGGACCTTTTCAACAGCACAGCTGCAGATTTTACTGTGTTTAGAAAGATGTCACAATGGTCGAACTCAGGCCTCAATCCCTGTTAGCAAATTAAAAGTAGAAATAAAAACGTTACGTTTAAAATCATGCACATTTGCAGAAAATGCGTCATATGACGGTGTCATGTGGCGGCATGCCTGAATAAAGCCCAATTTAACCCTGACGACCATAGGCTGCAGTGCTTTAAAATGATAGAGATAACCAGCTGTGTTTCAATTCTGACAAAAAAAAAAAATACTACAAACAGCAGTTCTGAGATAGAGACCTTTTAAATACCTGCCTGTCAGGGGCATGACATGTTGAAAAACTTATCTTCATCTGATGTGGCAATATGGAACTATGACAACCAGCACCACCTTGTGGCAGATCAAGGCGCCGTCATACTCCTGAAGATGAACACAGTGCATAGGCAACAGTGAAAGGATGACCACTGCATGGGGGCTCTGCTTGCTAATCAGTCCTCTGAAGTGACTCGTTCTGCAGCTCCTGCATAATAACTGGTTCCTCAACGACCCTCAAGATGACTGAACGCATTTCAGTGGAACTCAACAATACTGCCCAACAGTATTTCCGCTTGCGAAAACCTGCACAATAGGCCCTTTCACATCTGAAATTTTGACCTGTCATAACAGGAAAAGTGCAGGTGTTACCAATAAAAGTAACAATGGCTTTCTTCTATTCAAGTAAGCCATGGCAGTGTAACAGCGAGCCAGCACGCACATTACCAAGACCCTTAAAGTGAAAAAGCTAAATGAGATTCAGCGATTTTTACTTTTATTATTTACACGTGTTTCCTACTGTGGCATGTTAAAATCTCCAGAAGGCAAAAATCACAAACAAATTGTAAAATTCTTGTGATTGTTTCTTCCATTAAACATATTGCTGTTTGGCAGCCGGGTCAGGGAGAGTTGTCAAACAAGTCCCTGCTGGCAACAGCACTTAGCTTTACCACATGACAATAACCTAAGCATTTGTCAAAAGTAAAGCTGGCTGAGTATTCATTGGGACAGATTACCCATCACAAGTAATTTCAAGTCTCTACAATTGAATTTTCATTCAGGTATTCATACTGCTCTGACATGGATGTATACCAGGGGCTTACGTGGCATGTGAGGAACGTGTCCTGTGTCCTTACTCAAATTCATCTAGTTTTAGTCTAAAGAATTATTCTAAAATTTTATGTCATGGCCTCATATAAACAGATGTAATTAAAATATGGATTCAGTTATATCCAGACAGTAATCCAAACGTTGAACAGTATGTGGCAGATATCAGATAAAAGGTCTCAATGAGAGATGAATGAATACTCTCATCCATTGGCAAAAAAGGGGGAAAAAAACTCTGAGAAATCAAACCTATTTTTGAAACATAAGGTGTACAGCGCATTAAGAAACTATTAGGACCCCTTCACTTTTTTCACATTTTGTTAAAATGAAAAAACCAACAAAGAATTTTAGAAATGTTAGCAAATTAATTAAAAGGAAAAACTGAAATATCACATTGACATAAGTATTGAGACCCTTTGCTATGACACTTGAAATTTAGCTCAGGTGTCTTCCATTTCTCTTGATCATCGTTGAGATGTTTCTACACCACGATTTGATTGGACATGGTTTGGAAGGGCACACACCTGTCTATATAAGGTCTCCCAACTGACAGTGCATACCAGAGCAAAAACCAAGACATGAGGTCGAAGGAACTGTCTTCAGAGATCAGGGGCAGGATTGTCTCAAGGCACAGAAAAAAATTCTGCTGCATTGAAGGCGCCCAAGAGAATAGTGGCCTCCATAATTTTTCAATGGAAGAAGTTTGGAACAACCAGGACACTTCTTCAAGCCGGCCGCCTGGCTAAACTGAGAAGTCGGGGCACAAGCGCCTTGGTAAGAGAGGTGACGTCTCCTCAGGGAAAGACACATGAAAGCCACTTGGAGTTTGCAAAAGCACCTAGAGGACTCTCAAACTGTGCGAATCAAGATTCTCTGGTCTGATGAAACCAAGATTGAACTGTGTGGCCTAAATTCTAAATGTCCTGTCTGGAGGAGCCTAGGCACCGCTCATCACCTGCCCAATACCATCCCAACAGTGAAGCATGGTGGTGGCAGCATCATGCTGTGGGGGTGTTTTTTAGTGACAGGGACAGGGAGACTGTTCATGGTTGAGGGAAAGCTGAACGGAGCAAAATACAGAGATATCCTTAATGAAAACCTGGTCTAGAGCGCTCAGGACCTCAGACTCAGACTTGAAGGTTCATCTTCCAACGGGACAATGACCCTAAGCGCACAGCCAAGACAACACAGGAGTGTCTTAGGGACAACTCTGAATGTCCTTGAGTGGCCCAGCCAGAACCCTGACATGAACCCAATCGAACATCTCCAGAGAGACCTGAAAATGACTGGTCACCAACGGTCCCCATCCAACCTGTCAGAGCTTGAGAGGATCTGCAGAGAAGAATGGCAGAAAGTCCCCAAATCCAGGTCTGCAAAGCTTGTTGTATCATACCCAGGAAGACTGGGAAGAAGAGGGCTGTAACGTCAATCTGATATTTCAGTTCTTCCTTTTTTAATAAATGAATAAAGTAAAATTCTGTTTTCACTTTGTCATTATTGGGTATTGAGTGTAGACTGATGAGGGAAAAAATGAATTTAAAAGATTTTAGCATAAGACTGCAACATAAAAAAACGGGGAAAAAGTGAAGGGGTCTGAATAGTTTCTGCAGAGGACATAAATACAATCAGGAAGGCAGAGTGTTCCCTTATGATTATTTCCAAAGCACAACATTGCACACGAAAACAATGGCAACACCACCATTATTTACTGTAAGCTATATTTCCTCATTGGGAAGGTTAATATTTCAATTTATTTTAGTCTGCTGAATGGAAAAGAAAGTGGGAACCTTAATTTATGTAAAGCCACATTGTTCACTCATGGTTCACATATTCCAGACAAAACCACCAGGTTATTTTAGTGTTTTTTTTTTTTTTTTTTAGAGAAAATATTTTCTTACTATGACTTAGGCAATGGTTACTCAAAATACAGCTGCACTTTAGTCCAGGACCAACAAACAATTAGAGTTCATACTGGCAGCAATTCTGAAAATAATGTCACAGAATAAATCAAAAAGTACACAAAAAACAGATACATAAAGTTCTATAACATAATATAAGACATACTGTGTAGAGATTGTCATTAATTATACATAAAGAACAGGCAAGTTTCTAATATGTCTATGACAGTAAGGGTTCTATTATTTCATATGCATTATGCTTAAGGCCATAAAAAATGTTAATCTTATTGAGCTTCACGCCAAGCAGCAGCAGGACTGTCATAACTTCTCTGGTTTTAAATGACAAGTAAAAACACTTTTGTGGGAATGAATTCTGAAGGAACATACTATACAACCAAAGCATTGCTTAGGACATCTGTTTCTTACATAACATTTTCAACCACCATGTTCAACCCTTCAAATGTTTACAAAATTCTGTATAGTGCTCTTTTAAGACACGTTAGTCAGACCAAGGGTTATGACAACACAACATATTTCTCTTAATGACACATGGACCTTTGATCAGCCCTGGTAAATAAGCAGCGGTTGAGGCTCGCCTCACAAGCATCTCTCATTGGTTTATTATTTCAAGGTTTTTCATCGGCAGGGTTGGGATTCAGCAAATTTCCTGTGGAAAGTTCTGCACTCCTTGCTGGAATGTAACCACACATGTTCACTAACATGAATCTGCAGCGAACACAGAGCCACCTAGGTATGGCATGAAACAGCACTGTGTGTCCTGCCAAAACCAAATGACGCATTAATACACTCTAAGGTGTGGTGTGGTTTGTGCAGGTATTTGTATGTGCTTTCTACATATGGCTGATATGTGTTTTTATGAGTGTGATGGTCCAGTGTATGCCTTTTGTCTGCTCTGCGTGTTGCTCATCTCTCCTCTTGCAGAAGCTGAAGCCTGTCCTCTGCATAGCGAGGGCTGCTGTGGCCAGTATCAATAGCTTCACAGTCATCTGTGAAAAACACCAGGTCCTGCCAATGAAAAAGAAAGACATGCGGTCAGGCCACTCATGCGTGAAAACAAGAATGTTGAGGTCAAAAACACTGCAGACTTCTGAGATCTTCTCACCCGATAACAAATTCTGGTGACGATGGTGTACAAGTTCTGGATTTTACGTTTCAGCAGCACCATTCTGGGACGCTCTCTGCAGTACTGGTCGGGATGGTTCAGCACCACGTAGAGAAAGTCACGGAGCTTGGTGGTGATGCATGAGTTCTAGAAAGTCAAAACAATTCTTTTAAAATGAATGCCAGCGTCAACGGTGTACTGCTTAACGGTATTCATAAATCTTCTAGAAAACTGTTACTTTTTAAATGCTCTTGCCTGACACTATTTACAGATTACACTCATGTAGTCAAGTAGTCATGTCAGTAAAGTAAACTTTTTTTGTATCTCATACATTCTCATTTTGGAACAACTCATCAAAAAGAAAAAAGAAAAAAAAAGTCATGGATCCCCATCCGACAAGAATTTGGCTCAGAAATAATAATAATAATAAAAAAATAAACCAAAGCATTGGTTTGATTAAATGTGTCCTGAACTAGCTTCCTGCATGTGGTGAAAGTGAAATCTTCAACTCTTCTCTAACTGGGGTCATTTTCTTCTTGGATTCTGTACTAAATTGACATCCTTAGCCTTTAATAACTAACTGGACTTCTGAGCGTTGTTATTAGTGGTCATCCCATTTTCCTGCGAACCCCTTAAAGCCACTGTCAGCACCCCTAGTGTGTCCCCGTATCATGTGCATTACCACATCGCTTTAAACTTACATGTACATCGAGGAAGATCGTAGGTAGGACTTCAGCACACGTCTTCTGCAACCCAAACATTTACATTAGAATACAAAGCAAAATGGTTTTTCATAGCCTTGTCTGCAGAGTGTGTGAGAACGCCATCGACGTCAAAGTGCTTACCGTGCGGTGGTAAGTGTGTATTTTATCCAGCAAAGCCATGACTTCTTTGCTCAGGCCGATGGCTCTGGAGTAGCAGGTCGGAGGCGCGCAGTCCGACAGCCACACAAAGCTGAGGAAACACACCAGAGTGGCCGGTCCCAGCCTCATGACGGACAGCAACACCGCGCTGGCGCCGATCGGGGATCCGCTTCCAGCCGCGTCTACAGCCAACGCCGTTCCAAATAGTAAAGAGGAGGACTTGCTGCAGTTTTAAGGATCGTGGAGAGGTAGGGGGAGAGAGAAAAAAAAAAAAAAACGATGACGTGGAAGCGCAGCAAGACCGAGTGAAGGAAACATTTGGGGTCCGCCGAGCTCTTGGAGCGCACATCAATGCCGTGTTCATGTAAGCTCCAAATACCGGGGATGATTGATCTTCTCCCGCTGAACCCACGGCCACACATTCTCGCAACTTTTCTCCCCCAAGTTTCCAAGCCACTTCTGTGGCTTGTCAGTTCCTAAAAGCGGGATATTTACGACAGCTATTAATCATCAACGGGAGTCAACCGCTGAGCATGTCAAAAGAAAAAAATCAGAGAAATTTAGGGGGGATTTGTGCTTGTAGTCGTGAGGGAGTCAACGAATGTTTGGCAATGTATACACAGCTTATTTTATCCTATCAATTTTAGCTCTTGTCCTTGAAAGCACTTTGTATTTGGACACATTTAACCTATGTATCTTGAGTGTAGAGAGGTTCAATCCTCACACCAGACCATCAAAGCACCGAACCAATACCTGCAGTTTTGGCATGGATGTTTAAGAGTGCCAAGTATTCAGCACGAAAAGACCAGAAGGGTTTATTTTAGTTTGTGAGCTTCTGAGCCTGCAGCTCTGTGGACCACCGTTTAAGAGACGCCAGGTTAAGACAGGGGTGTGGCAGTATAACCTGGGAGCCAACCACTTATGTATAACCTTGCAAATCATCCTGCCTATTAACAATTTGAAATAACCAGAATAAAAAAATAACTGGAAACAGTTATCAGCTGTCTGCTGCCTTTACTTAAAACCAAAGCCAGATGCTACATACATTTTACAGAAAATGTGCTACTTTTGCAAAACGGCAATACTACTGGTTTATTTTGTTTAGTACCATCATCATAAAAAAAAAAAAACTTTTCAAAACATAATGTTTGTAAATCTCAGGATATGTTTGTTGGGGCCACTGAGCCTTTCTTCAGATTGAGGAAATTCCTCTTCCTTTTTCTCTTGGGGACATCCACACTACCACATGTTTCAGGTGGATCCCGAAACACAAACAACCTTTCTTGAGTGGCAGGGCTGCCCAGTGCAGAGCTGGCAGAGGCTGAAGTCATGCATTCCCCCGCTGAGCTGTGAAACGTTTCATTCACTGTGTCCCCAACTTTTTCTTCTGCAGTGCCAGTCTGCTGCTGTTTAACTGTGTTTTCAGCCATGGTTGATTCATACATCGGCCGTTGTGCTTTGGTAAAACTGTCCACCTGTCCTCCTCCTGAACTCTTTCCTTTCTCCTCAACCAGCAGTGGTTCAACATCTCTTGGAAGCAGAAGACAGGATCTGGGGAGCAGTTTTTCCACCAGACTTTGCCTCTTTTCCTGGACTCTGGGAGATTTTGGACGACAAAGGAGTTGTTGTTAGTAGGAGTGGAGTGTTAAAGTGCTTACTTCATGCATGTGGTCACTGCAGCCCAGCCATGTAACTCTTCCATTGATAGGTGTATTTCACTTCAATAAAAGGATCTGTCTTTGATGGTGGTGACCACTGAACTACAAATTAGTCTTAACGTGAAGTCTTTAAATGGCAGCTGGTAGCAAAAGACAGAAACGTGTTGAACTCACCTCTCTCTTTCCACAGCGCAGCTCGGCATATTGAGCACATTTTTATGCACCATCTCTTCCCTCAGTTTGACAGGAAGAAGTCGATTAGACCCCACACCACACCTGGTCAGAAAGTCATCAGCATATTATGAGGCTGGTAATTGCAATCCAATCTCTGCACACAATGCTAGCTTTGATTAAAAAAAAAAAAAAGGGTCAGTGATCCCCTGTCTACTATAACAAGTAAAAGTAGTTTTTGGTCAGCAGGGCTTGGTAAGATGTTTAGTATTGTCGCATTCAGGGTATATCAGGAGCTCCTAATGTTTGATCAGATCCATGTGGAGGAGATGCAACACACACTGCTTCTGACCACACATTCATACACACTTTACACAATTTACAGTAAATGATCAAATTGGGAGGTAACATACCAGGGAAAATGAGGATGCCATAAACACCACAAAGCAAGAGGGCAAAGAACAGCAGTGGATGAAAGAAATGGTGGGAAATTTGAAGATGGACATTTCTTGAGATAACTGAAACTCGATATATTCACTTTTATGTCCAAATTAGCAAAGGACACTAACAAGACAAGGTTGATGTTTGTCCACAGAAAGGCAAATATGACCGCATGTTTGCATTTTTCATGAATTCAGCTCAAATCAGTAGCTAAATCAAAAAATAATCAGTAACTTACATGTACCATTTTCACACAGCAGCCTGTTCAGGTAAGGTAAGAGATCAATTTTCTGTCTTCTTCACCTTTCTGTGATCATTTATTTTCCCTTTCAATGCAGCCATTCACATAATACAATTGTTGTCTCTGACATTTCTTTCTGTTGTCAGATGCCTGCATGGCTGTAAATACAATGATGTCTGAGCAGCTCGGTCAATTAGCCTTGACTGGCCAAGTCCAACAAATCTCATGCTAAAAAAATGGAGTGTCTTTAGGAATGGCTAAATGCTATTATGAAAACAAAAAGGAAGCAGAAACAATAGCACTGAAAAGAGAAAGAAAAACGCTTCGTGCATATTGTTAAAAACTGAGCATTTTCATTCCCTTGTCCTTTGGCCAGACAGCTTCCAAAGAGACCTCATGCATGAGACATTAGTCACCAGTAAACTAATCCAAACTCAGCAGGGGACATGAGGGTTCCAGTGCATCCGGAAGAGAAGGAAATGAAATGATGAGTAAAATCATTTGCCCCTCCATCTTGGCTCAGGGAAAATGGCCCTTGTGGAACTGTGTTCAGACAGTATTTGTTATCTAAATTAAAGACAATGAGATGTCTGTGTTTCAGCCAGCTGCTGTGGAAACACTGCTCTTATTTAATCAATGACTTCACTTCAAAAACTACTTTCTTAAACCACAGAACTTGAATTGCGACATTTAAATTGTTCTATTTTTTCCAATAAAAAAGAGGGGGGAAAAAACATGAACTAGAGGACTACTGCACAACAAAAGCTTTTAGTGGTTTATTCACATTATTTGGCAACCAAGCTTAAGACTTATTTGCCAGTTGGAAGAGCCTAACAGATTTCGTATGATGATGTTAATTAAACAAAGTATATCCCATGTGCCCTATTTTCAATAAAAGAGCAATATTTTAATACTAGACTAGTACATTGTGTGGGCAGTCAACAGCCACAGTTACGCCCACTTAATTAATTTCTTTACGTAGAGTAAAATGACAACTATGACCAGGACTTTTTATGTATCACACAAAGTTCTGCCATCACTTACAGAAAGGAATTCCTGATAAAGCTCTCTACTGCTGACAGAATAAATGTTTAAGTGATCATTTCGGGATGCAAACTTAGCTAAGTGTTTGATTGTAAAGGCTTGGACTTGGCATGTGAGTACTTTCAAACAGAGAATCTTACACAACAATCTGTCAGCAATACATAATGGCATTTGTCAAATCTAAAGATTTTAAAAACAGTTTATTTAGTCCAGAATTAGTCTGTTTATGTGCATATATTCCCTTTCCTCTTTCATAGGATGCTGAACATGGTTTATTAAAAGTCTTAATGGAGAAAGACTGAAAAGAAAAATACGCTACAAATCAAATATATATTTATTGTTATTTCGGAGTCAAACACATTTGCCTACTGTGACCCCACACTATGCAAATTAGACTACAAGAGTGTTTGCCAGAGAATAAATCCTGAACCTGGTTCTTACCCTGCGTGTTCCTGCTCTGCCGACAATGAAACAGGGAGCTGTTTGGGGCAGAGGGCGTCAGTGATTGAAAGGAGTTCGCTTTCTGGCAGGGTGGGGAGGAGGAGACGCAGGGCCTCCAGGAGAACCTCAGTAGACACCTGACTCTGCTTCACCAGCTGAGATGCAAACTCCAGATCCTGAAATGACAAGCAGGGCACAGAGCCACTAAGTACAGATTTCCTCTGCTTCCACAGGCATGCACACAGAAGTGAGGATGTGCCTGCATTTTTCCATGCCATTAATATGTTTGTATCCAAGATAATAATGGAAAAACACTCTTGAATGAAGCCAAACCTGGTCACAGTTTACATAAAGTCTCTTGAGTTCCATTTGTTCTTTTAAATCTTCCATTGCTTGATCGTTGGCAATCATTTCTTGCCACCTGAAAACACCAGAGTTTCAACACTGTAAAATTTAATGGCCTGTGTCAACCCACAAAATTCCTCGTTACCTCCAAGATAAAGCTCACCTCTCAGCCAACAGTGTGATAACCTGATCACACTTGTAGAGTGCCTCCTGGAGGATGGATGTCATCCTGCATTCCTGCTGCAGCTGAAACACTCCTTCTTCCTCATTGTCCTCCTCCCTCTCATCAGAGTCCTCTCTGCGTGTTTTATGTGACTCGACTCTGGCCTGGGACATCTCCAGGCTGTCCAACTCTGTCCTCTTCTTCTGGAGCTGTTGCTCTGCTTCATCTAGGCCCTGTAGAACGAGTCCAGTTACCCATCTAATAAAAGTCTACAAAGTTTAGTACATATCTCACAGAGGAAACATGAGGATGGAAATGACAGATGTGAAAGGATTTTTTGGGAATCACACATTAGTTTGAACTTAATTATATGCCTCAAAGCCCATGAGCAGCATTCCAACCATGCAATGATACAACACAGGGGTTAATGATGAGTAGCATTGCCCACCAAGCAGTGGCTCTGTATACTCTGCGCCACGTCTTGTCTCTCCAGGCTCTTTCTCTCTCTGAGCTGCTGAATGAGCAGACTGTGCAGGGTGAGCATGGCTCTGGAGGTCTCCAAGACTTTCGTCCTCCTCTCGGCCCTCTGGTAGTGGATGGTAGCCATCTGAATTGCCAGGCTGTCTGCCTGGGTATGCAGATCATCCTCTCTCTCCCTCCGCATCTCCTCTGACACCTGCCAAAATTAAAACGGATGAGTATTGTCAACTTAAAATGCTCACTGCACTCAAAAATTAATTATATTTAATGTAACTGAGGTGACAAAACAGCTCTTCTGTCCTCCTGTCCACCTCTCCTTCACCTTGTTCATGAAACTGCTCTCCATCTCCTTCTCCTTCTCAAACAGCTGGATCCTGTCCTCAAGCCTTTTCTGGAAAAGCAGCATTTCAGATGTGTCTGTTCTCTGTCTGGCCTTGCTGAGTTCCCCCTTGGACTGAATATTTGTCTGCAAAAAAACCACGATGTCCATAAGGAGGTTGAGAAATGACTCCAACCACACTGCCTTGATGTGATTAGAAATGAAACCACTCTGTGCAGCCCATTATTATTTCTGGATAACAATGATTCAGTCATCTAGCGGCCACACAATTGAGGGTGATGGCAGTGTGGTTTGCACTGATGGTCGCCATTCTCCACTTTTTATTTATAGGAGAGAACATTAAATGCACCATTTTCTCCTGCTGTAGTTTAACTCTCATTGGTTCCTCTCTTTCGATTACCGCCAGAGTTGTAACATGAGGAGATTTAAAACAAAAATGTATTTACTTCATCAAAGCTAACACAGAGTAAAAGAAGTGGGGATAAAGACTTCTTCCCAAGAGAAAATCTTTTTATAAGAGCTACAAAAGAGATTCACAGAAAAAAAAAACATACATATTGTCATCTGATTCCAATGAAAAGCTCTAATGCTTAATTATAAAACAAGCATACAGAAATGTCAGAGGATATTTCCCATCGCTATGTTAAATGCAATGATGAAATGATGTGTGATTTGATAAATGTCTCCCACTCAGAATAATGGGTATAGTTCAACACTTGCAATGCAAAACTAAGAAACTGAACTTTTTATAGCTCTGAACCATGTAACACAAATATTGTACCAAAAGAAGTGGGCCACTGTGTCTTTCTTTAATAGTAATACCAGTCACCATAGTCAGGAAGTATCTAATTCTACACACTGGGGCTTTAAGAGCATAAAACCTGATTTACTATTGTTTGATTATGTGTTCACCATCTGTTTCTCGCCGTCCTTTCTCCAAGCTGCCAGGGAAGTGTGGAGTTTGGTCCTGGAGACAGCATGTGGCAGCACCAGGCAGCGGTCCATCACAGACAGACACTTCTGGAACTCCAGTTTCATCCTCAGCCGGTCATCTTCAGATAGAGTCAGCTGGGACGAACACAAACACCTAGGAGCGAAAGGGAAAAAAAAGAATAACCACACCAGAGTTTGACCATAAGACTTTACATTGGCTGTGTTGGAGCACTGTCGTGACCTAATAACGTGGTGTAACCTGTGTTTAAACCCCTTGAAATGAGATGACTAATGTCATTATAGAGTGTCACTAACCTGAAGAAAGCTCTGCAGTGTGCCCTGATCTCCCTCTGCTCCTGCAGTTCTCTCTCCATGTCTTCCTGCAGAGCCTCCCTGGTGCAGCTCAGGGTGCGTAAAGCTGCTTTTCCTTCTTGGTGCAACCTCTCCTGACCCTGCAAGAGAGCGCTCGCTCCTTGTCCCTGGGTCTGTCCTGCTCCTTGCCCTGGTTCTACTTGAAGAAGGGAGCGCTGTGTCCCTGGAGGCAAGGGTGTTAGCAGGGCCTGGGTTGCAGAAGGCTGGATGGCTTTGATTTCTGCGATGGCACCTTGGATCACACGCATGGTCACCTAATGAACACGTAGAGGATCAAGACAGGGAGTACATCAAATTTAATCAAGCTCGATGCTATATTTGCGTGTGGGTTTTTAAGTGATTAGGTCATGAAGCCGTGAAGAAGCCTGATGTGTACTGTTAGGGTGGCACCTTGCGGATGTCAGCAGTAGCCTCCTCATCCAGGTTGTTGATGAGCTCAGCTAGCTCCAAGCTGTGAGCCGTCAGTAAGTTCTGCCAACAGTGCAGGTTCTGAGCTACTTCTTTCCTTCCCTCCAGACCCTTGGACAGGCCCGACAGATCCCTCTGTCTCTGTTTGTGGACCGTCAGCTGGTGAAGGTAAGAACAGGAATGAATAATAATGGCATATTGACTGAGGAGATAGATAAGCAACAGGTTTTGACCACAATGGATATAGTTCATCCTGCAGTTGTTTGGAATAAGACCCTAAACTATGCCTGATCTCTTCACCATTTCAGAGATGAGCTCCCTCCTCTTCTTAATCAGGCCGCAGCGCATGGCTCTTCTCTCTTGGCTCAGTGCCTCATCCAGTCTCTGCCTTACCATCACCAGCTCTTTCTGGGCCTTCTCCTGCAGCTGGTCTATCTGCTCTACAGGCACTGTGCTCCCTCTGGTGGAGAAGAAGACAGTATGGCAGGTTAAAACATGGCTCTAGTAAAGTTTACTTATGTTTATATTTAAAGCTACCACTGAGATTCAATCATTAAAGTTTTTTTAATGCAACTATGACAGTTTTACAGTCACAGTACAGACAGTTTTTATTTTTTCTCAGTTTTATCAAATATATATTTTGTATTATATATTTCACATCACAAAAGGAACCACTTCAGTTTAAATTTTAAGATTACCAAGATGTGGAAACACTTTAGTTGTAGAGTGTAGATTAAGCACTAACCTCCTGATGTGAGTGAACCAGCTGTCCAAGTTGCTGGAGGTGCCGGAGAAGGTGTCAGAAATCAGGCTGTTGAGGCTGTGGAGGCTGTGCACCAGGAACTTCCTCTGTGCATGGCGTTCAGCCAGAACATAACGCTGATTGGCAAGGACCACATCGAGAACCTCTTCCAGCTGATCCTAGGGAAAAAAAAAAAAAAAAAAAAAATCACATTAACACATTCATTAATTAATCAGCACTTTAATATTTACAGTTAATATTTTACAACAATTGGAAATTTCTGAAAAGTATAGATGCCAAAATGCATTAACAGAGTGTGACATTCAAATGGTCATGGTTCTAACCATTCAGCAACAGTCTGAAAATCAACTTTGGTTATTCACCTGACAGGCAAAGTAATCATGCTGAAGACTTTTGGCTGTGCTTTTCTCCAACTCGCCCATCCTTGTGGCCTCCTCCAGTTCCTCCGAGAAGATCTTGTGCAGCTCCACCCGGCGCCACTCGATGATCTGCCTCTGGACCTTTGCTGAGGCTTCTTCATGTCGAACCAACAGGATGCGCTGGAGCTGACTCTGGCTCAGTTTGTGCAGCTTCTCCAGTAGGACACTGCACTGGAGGAGCTCCTAGCAACAATGCAAAAGGTTTACAGTTTAGTGACTGCATCACTCGGATCATTAACCGTCTCTTAATTCATAGTATATTTTACAGGCAAAAACGTCTTTTTTGTTTTTCTTTTAAGTGGAACTATACAAAAACAACCAATGCAAATATTTAAACAAATCATTCATAACTGTTACCTGTTGGTCTGCATGTTGACACAGCAGCTCAGCCTGGGCTTTCTCTGCTGCTTCCCTGTGGTGCTCAGCTTCCATTTCTTCCCGAGTCTCCAGGTTACACTGACCAGCCAGGGCAGCCATACGGGCCCCTCGCTCCTCTTTCAGCCGCCCCTCCATGCCCAGCAGCTGTCCGTGGAGCACACTGAGAAGCCTCTGCTGGACCTGGGCGCTGGCCTGGCCTCGGGACCTCAGGCCACCCAGCAGGGAGGATATCACGTCCTTGTAGATCTGAATCCGAGTGGCCTCCAGGTTGTTAGTGGCGCGCAGCAGTGTAGACATTTCAAGGCTTATGGGGATAAAATGCAGAGTGGGCAGAGTAAACTTGTATGTCGTGGGTTATGGTTTCGAAAACACATTAATGCATTTACACATTTGCTAATTTCTTCCTCTTGGTGGTGATCTTTAGCATTTTGCTCCATTAAAGGACATCAGACCTTATAGAAAAGAATGTAATTCCCGCGTGACTGCTCTACTCACTTCTCCAAAGCCTGGTACATGTTCTGGGGATCCTCCAGCACCATGATGTCCACCATCTTGTCTTCAAATGTTGCCTCTTCTTTAACTGTCTCGCTCAAGTTGTAGTCTGCATACTCTGGGTCTGAATCCCCCCTTTTTCTCTAAGCCAAGAAAATATATGTACAGTATATTAACATATACCTAAACTAAATCATAAACCTAAAGCAACTATCAAAATGAGTTTGAGAAAGCAGTTAATTTGAGAAAGCAAATTAACTTGTTATTTATAACAATAACAAACACAAATATGAAAAATTGTATGACATTTGACTACAGTCTGTCATTACCATTAAGTACAACAAAGCACATAGATTTTTAAGTTTGTTCTACCTTTTGCTGAAGAAGGTTCAGCCTGGTTCTGAGGCCTATCAGGTTCATTGCCAGAAACCCAAGCGACAACAGCACCAAAGTGACAAAGAACCCAGAAACAAATCCAGCAAAATGGACACCGTGGTTAGGATAGATCTGAAATGGTGAGCAGAAACATCAGATGTCCCTTTGAATCGGTTTCGTGAACATGATAGATTACAAATTGAAAACATCACAACAAAACATGTGATGCCTAAAGCTGCTGGTGTGTTTCCAGTAGAGGAGCAGTACAGGATCATTGTAAGTGCCCTCAACTTACCCTGTCAGTGGAATTCACCCTCAGTGTTAGATTAGCTGTTAACGGACCAAACATACTGACGTCGTTCTGTGGAGTCCAGAAAACAAACTTAATAAGGTAATAAGACAGAAAATTATCTTATTTTGCTACATATTAATGACGTGAAATTAAAAGCAATTGTTATACGATTCACAAAGTTGGCAATTTGTGGAAGTGAATTTTCAAGTTAAAAAAAAGAGGAAAAATGGGGTCGCAGACAATACCTGTGAGGCATTAGAGAAGGTGAGAAAAGCTGGAAGGTCCAGGACTTCACTCTTATGACTCCTTATGTGAGCAGTATAATTGACAACAATCAGAGAGCCAGCTGAAGGGTAAAAAACAATAAAATGTATTTTAGATACAGCATGTAGAAAATTGAAAAAAAGAAAAAAACCCTCAAAATTTCAAACCAGTCATGTTTGGGTTAAATATCATCTTTTCAAGATTCAGATTCCCAGACATACCAGACAGTGAATCGATGGCAAATGTCTGGTAGCCTCTTTCCACCACCCTGCCTTCGGTTTTTAGGGGGACTATTCCAGAAAGGGAGTCCCGGATAGCCACTTGAGATAGGTTGGTACCACCGACTGGGCCCATGTTGTGAATCAGCAGGAAGAATGTCAGCTGGGGGGGATCAGTGTCGAGCTTCACCTGGGGACCATGTGATTGAGGAGAAGAATGAACCAGGTGGTCGAGCAATATATGTTGGCATTAAATGCATACAGATAAACTGGGTTGTATTCAAACAATATGTTGATGTACCTGTGCACACTTGTGAAATTTGACCCCAAATGCAGATGGAGGTGCCACTCTCTGAACCTGCAGAAACATTCAAGGCACTATATAGTTAGTTATTTCCAACATGATCATCCAACCATTCTGAAATATTCAGTTTTAAGAATGTTTTTTAATAATGTAGAAACCCACCTGAGGCAAAGTGTGGCCCAGGTTGTACCTAGTGAGTGTGCTTCTGTGGACCCGGAGGTGCAAGATGTTTGACATGTAGGTAAATGATGAGTACAAGGAGTGTCCCCATGGGCCAGCAGGAGCTGAAGAAGAGAGCGGGCCATCTGCAGCAAACACAATGGGCCCTTTGATTTCCATTGTATCTGTCAGGTCTAATACTGCGTTTGAACTGCCTGAGTAAAGTATAGTAACTGAGGCTGAAACTGGCAATAAATAAATAGCAATTCTTTACCTATAGATGATCTTCAGATCATCGGTAGGTATACAGCATTGTCAAATGTGTATAACCCGTATTCTGCCATCAATAAGTTATATGTACAATTATTAAACTCCTCTTTACACAACAAATAATTGTGTAATTTACTGTATTGATGTACAAAGTTAAGAGAAAAGAACAAACCATCCATCCTAAACAGTGTCAGCTCTGCTGTTCTCCCACCAGGGTCATGTTGCATTATATGGATACCAGAGACACTCTGACAATGGAAAACGGGGCAGTCAGTACTTAATATGTCAACTCTTTATTTCAAAAAAAAAAAAAAAAAAAAGAAGTGAAATAGCTTTATCAAATGGCAGCCTAAAGGCATGCATTTACAAGGTACCTCTCAAAGCCTAAGAAACATCTGTTAAGGCCTGATTACAGAATACAAATAACTATAATAATTCTAAAATAAGGTTACAACAAAATAAATAATATCAATGTAATTTTCAGGATACACATCAGAACTGGGAAATGGGATGTGTAGCTGTAGGAACAGATCTACCAGAAAGGCTACACCTTCGTCAAAAGAGACACTGGCGGCAAGAGTTACACCAGGTCTGGGTTCTTGGAAAAAGTTGGAGAACTATTGATTTTAACCACTGGGATACTCACCTCCTGTTTCTCCGAGAGAGGAGGTGGTGGTGGTAAGGTTGTGTACCATGATGTATCCTGAGACGTACCGTTATAGCACGGCTGGGGTCCAGCACTGTACTCCGACACACCGACACGCCGCGTCTCACGCCGGGTTACATCGTGACACCGGCGGGAATATAACGGAGGTGGGAACAAACATGACACTGGGATATTCAAGATAAATGACAGTATCGTGACCCTCGCCGCGACAAAGTGTACCTGAAGCATTCGTAAGTTGGTGTGCCGCTCTCTCGGGAGAGCCGCTAGCTAACTGGCTGCATTGTGTCTGGATGTTGTTAAAATCCACTGCGAAGAAAACATTCCTACGGCTTTTTCTTGAGAAACATTAGCTGTAGCAGCGTCTCTGTCGAACAACAACATCTTACTCGTATTTAAATATTTCAGGAAAAACTACAGACGCCGTTTCAAATGTTTATACACGGACGCGAGTTCCATAATCGCCGTCGCAGCTCCACTTCGGAACAACATTTCCAAAACTTCGGAAGAACGAGCACCCTCTCGAGGAGTGTTAACGTAAACAAAGTACACACGTTTGTTTCCGGCTGTGGCTTTCAAATTAAAAGAGCATACGCGAGACCGCAGAATGGTTGGAACGGTGGGTATGCAAAATTAAAAAACTAGAAATAAACCAAAAAAACGCGTTTTAGTCAAAATTTGCTGTCTGTATTTGCGTCGGTGTTATCACGGATGGAACTTCCATCATTTTCTACCACGGATCATATTATTGTGCTTTAATACTGAAGGCAAATTAATCTGTTTTCCTGGCCTCGTAGCTGATGCCTTGACGCAGCTCGAGCCTCCTCTTAAATCTCTGTCTACCCATTGGCGGAAATATGCACCAGGTTTGTCGTTTTGGAAAAGTTTTTTTTTTTTTTCCCGAAAGAGGGGTTCTTTTGGAAATCGTAGCGTGATAAAGTTTAAAAATGTGAACCGAGTTAAAGAGAACAAAATATTTAAAAAAAAACAACAACATGTGAACTCAAAACTTCAGCGTCAACAACCGGGAGCTAAGTTACTTACCTCGAGGAGATGCTTTTTGCTGTCGTTAACATCAGTTAGATGTGGCCTGTTGCTGCAAGGCCTGCCGTGCAAAGAGCCTAACATACTCAGGATTCCCACCGTTTGATGAATTGGCGGTGGCATGGCAGGGCAGGAGCAGATAGCCGGATGCGGAGTCGATGTAATGGTCCTTTTCGCCGAGTCGTTGTACGTATACACAGAGCTGTTGACGGTGGCTACAGTGTGTGGAGGGTTGTCGGGACTGCTAGCTGCTGCTCTTCTGTATGTCTTCTGCCTGAAGCCTCTGCTGTTGACGAGACAAGTAAGCAAATCCAATGCAACAGCTCTCTTCCCTCTATCCACTCAAATCTCTGTCTTGATCCCTCATCAGGAAAAGGTTACATTCCATCTTTGAATTCCCATTACCTTGTAATCATCCCACCAGGGTTACAATGCAAGGAGGCTGCTTGAACCTGATGACGGGGAGTTAGACAACAACCAGAGTGACTGTGTCAGCAACAGCAGAAAGGATGCTGCAAGTGGTACCACCAATGAAAAAGTATTACTCTCTCTAATATCAATTATGTTGTAGCGTTATCCAGGTGGAAGGGATAGTTACATCAAACTTATTCTGGTAAAGTGATGGTTAAGTGCCGGAAATGACAGTAGTGACGGTTGTACACATTTTTTTATGCTTACTTATTAACTTCCCACTAACCATTGAAGTCTGTTTACCCGTTGACCAGGAGAAGAAGCAGCCACCCATGAACAGTGATGTGGCTGCGTTTGCATCCAGAGCAAAGGTGGTTTATCCCATTAATCAAAAATACAGAGTAAGTCTGTGCATACATATTGGTATAATGTAGTTAAATGTGAGTAGACTTAGCAAACTAACATGCCACAATCCAAGTGCATTTGGAGTTCAGTAAGGTGTATGATGATCACAAACTGCATGCTACTGAATATAGTCTATGTACAGCTAGTTCAAATATACTGTTGTGTCTGCAATTATCTGTACTTGCCGATAAGGCTGTGTATTAAAAAGCTTTCTTGCAAACTTTCGCTGCATCTGTTAGCCTTTAGCAGACGGTGCATCCAACCCATCGCTACATGAACACTCCAAGTTGGCAGCAATGCCTAATGAGGAGTCATCTTCCTCCACGGACAGAGAGTCTCTGAGCCAAGAGCAGGACAACGATGATAGCAGTCAGTTTATCTCCTCCTCGCTGGTCCCCAAGAGCCTGCAAAACCAGAGCTTCACCAGGGTATCTCACTACCCTCACACCCTGACACTAGCAGGGTACGGGTCTCTGGTCTATAAACGTTAAGCAATAACCATATGCCTTAATCTTACAGCAAGTATGCAGAAACCAGAGTTTGCCGATATTGATAATAGTCTTGCTATCTCTGCAGTTTTGAAGGTAGAATCAGCCTTTACTGTCTGGCCCTGCAGGATATACAACAACATTGCTCTCAGCTTCAGGAAGAAAAATATCTGGTGAGTGTCATTTGTTTTATTTCATGCTAATCATGTGTATGTGATGTTCTAACTGTTTGTGTTACTCTGTATTTCTTCATATTGCCACTATAGATTTTTCTTCAAATGGTGAAAATAATATTCAGCTGCCGGTTTCCAAAAGACAAAAATGATGCTGACTTCTGCAAGAATATTCTTCAAATGCAGGAAAAGGTAGAGCCAAATGGCTGTTACTGACAAATGGCTTTTTGTATTCATCATATGTTCTATGTTGTGAAATGAACTGGTGTTTTTTGCACTTACATGCATAATGCATTCTTTTTGCAGTTCTTGATTTACTCTGCATTGGAACACTGACATTTAGATATGAATCCACGGGGAAGTATATGTTGTCATTTGTCATTTTAGGAACTAAAGGAGCTTAAGAAGCAGTTGAAATTAGGCCAGCCTGCCAGCGAGAAGAACAATGATGCTCCCTGTACGTTGGAGGAGATTGAGAGAGCTCAGAAAGATCTCCTTGAACGTGGCCTTCAAATGGTAAAACCGAAGAGAAAAACCCATAAAGCAAATTATTTCACAGTTACACAAATTCTAATAATCTACTACGTCTAATAGAACACCTTTGTTTGTGGTGATAGTTCAGTTGGGAAAATGAATGTCTCTTCACAGTCCAAAGGTTTCAGCAAACATGTGGAGGACTTGTGTCAGCATCTACTGAAGAGGACCAGCAATTTCTCTCCGGATGAAGCCCAGGATGTGATTCTGTCTCTCATCAAAACTCTTTTGTTAGTAGAGAACCACCTGGTGAACACACAAGAGGAAGACCTAAAAGTAAGCAATACTTGGTTGGCATACCATTTATTTGACATCTCATCCCTTGTGTCATCGTTAAAGTATAACATGTTTCATACCTCTTAGAGAATACAGCAGAAGCTGCTGTGGTGGGAGGAACTGACAGGGCTTCTTCAATCCCAACCTGCCATGCTAAAGCGGGAAGTGTCTCTGAGGCAGGGCTTGATAGCCACAACACTGGAACAGTTGACGAGTGACGACATCTTGACCTTTAGCCACATGGAAAAGATACTTTCAGAAGTTCAGGCCACTCTGACCGAAGGCCTTCAACGGTGCACCGAGGGTAAGACACCCAAACTGAAAATGGTTTCAGTTTCATCTAAGAAAATTCACCACAAGGTACTATCAGGTCAAAAAAGACAAAAAAAAAACAGGAGACGGTTGGCATTTATAGTGAATATTTTATGGTGAGCATTTTACGGGTTAGGAAGGTGATTGCAAAAGTGAAAAAAGAAAAAAAAAATAGTGTAGTACCCAACTTAGCCCAAGACTGACCATGGTGTGGGAATGTGTTAGATTATACTCAACTAGTTTCTGGTGGCAGGTAGCAGTGGACAATGCCTAGCCTAGTTTTCAAACTTAATTGACGTACTCTCTCAAAATAGACCATTTTCTGGGGATCCTGTTTAGCTCCTTAAATAAGGTCAGCACTGAATATCATTCTAATACTGCATCCCAGACATCTATGAGTGTAAGACTTTACAAAGACTCTTACTGCTGTCGTGCTGTTTAACCAAAGACACAAAAAACTGTTAAAATTAACAGCATTGCTACTGGAAATGTACTTTGCCTGACTTGGTTTATTTTACTGTTCTGTTTGTTTTATTATTTTTTGGAGATCTGGCTAAGCATGAATGTGGTGACTTTACCTCATATCTTATGTTATCTATATTTTGTATCCAAGGACAAGTGGAGACTTTAAAAAGTTTTATTTTTTATTATTAATTGACTATTTACAACATCAATAATAAAAGTCATATTTTTTACTCAAAGAGTTGGTGTAACATTGATTAGGACAGAGTTGTCATTTACTACAAGAACAGTCCATATTAATCATCATTTGTATGATAGTCAGTCAGCTGGCTTAGCAAGTATTTTAAAAATTACGCAACTATTCAATCTAAAAGTTCAATTTCAACGTTGCAGAGTGCACACGGAAGACAAAGGAGCTGGTGAATGACAAGTGCAGCAAAGTAGAGGCCAAGCGGAAGAAGCTTCTGAGGAGTCAGACCAAGGAAAAGACCCGCACCCTGGAACTGAGACAGACTCACGGTGACCTACAGCGGCTCAGCAAGGTCAGAGAACATTTTGCCTCCCTTACGTTGATATGTAGATCAGAAATTACTGTTACATAAGAAATAGGCCAAGCAACTGGCTGGAGATTCCTGCAGTTAATTAATTTTTAGGTGTGATGCAGACATGAGACCTTTTCTGGTTTATAATTGTCATTGTTGGTGCCTGAATCTCTTCTCTTCTCTTAGCTTTAATATTAGTGGTTACATATGTAGCAAAAAAAGACAGACAAGATAGAAGCACATAAAGCCCATGTAAGTCCTCTGGTATCTAAATCTGAACTGTGACCTCTCCTCCAGCTGTACCAGGAGCTGCTGATGAAACACAGGCAGCAGATTTCTGATTTGGAGCTGCAGCAGGAGAACAGGGTGGCTGAAGCTCTCTGTGACATTTGGAGGGTAAAAGATTGAATGTTACATTTTGTATTGTGGGGATGCTTGTTTGCGTGTGTGTGTATATATCCGCTGTTCTTACCTAAAATCCTGCATCTTCAGAAACTTCGTACCTCCTGGTCAAAGAAGCTTGGGGAGCTAGCCAAAGACATCTTTCTCGCCTCGGTCCCTGCCCAGTCAAAACTCTCTGCTGAGCACTGTGAGAGGCTGTGGTTGGATCTGGAGCAGAAGTTGGCTGCACAGCTGCAGCAGGCAGAGTGCACTATCAAGCTGCAACTGGAGGACATGAGGGCTCAGCTGGACAAAGATGGACAGGTACACACCATGTGGTGGAGCAGATACATTGTATCTTCTTCTTTTAATCTTCATTTTAACTTCTATATTTATGCTTGGCAGCTCGATTCTTTCAGTATTTCATATTTGTTTTTTAACATTGTTTTTATTTTGCTTAAATCTAAGTCCAGGGGTAATTTGTACGAGTTTAATTATTCTAAATGCTTTTCATTGTTTCTAACTGAGCCTCTTTTTCTGTAGGTGTGGAGTGAGGAGATGGCTCTGGTGCAGTCCTGTCTCAAACATCTAAATGAGCAACAGATGAAGATCCTCCAAGCCATGGTGGCCAGACAGAGCTACACACTCAACAGGTGTGTAGGAAAGCGTGTCATAAAGTATTCATGGCGTATTTCGGTTTTGAAAGACGTGGTTAGAATAAAACTAAATTTGCACTGCAACAGATTTCCAATACACATACAGTAAGTGGGCATATTCACTTAGTGTATGTCTGAATCCATTTTTATGAAGTGCTGTAAAATAATGCGATATGATCCTGTCCTCAGTCAAGTGGGAATGCTGATAGAGAAGAAACATGAGCACCTGTTGTTGTCGGTGCAGAGGTGTTTTGTGGTCAGGCACTTCTGTCTGCACATGCTGAAGGAGATGAGGCTGTCCAAGCTGAAGGCGCTCTCTCAGACTGATTTCAGAGCCGTGCTAATGGAAGGCCCCAGTAAAAACCAGTCCTGTGTCAGTTCAACTCTCAAGGTGGGAAAAAGGCACACGTGTAAATGCAGTGTTTTGACTGACCACTGAGTCTGAGAATTCATTACTGAATCTTTCAGTTTATTGAGAATTTGACTTTGAGTGCCTCTAAGCACCCCTTTGAAGCATCCTCAATAGATTTACACCTACACTAAAAACGCTGCAGCATGGTTGACTGAAAGAACTGTCGGGGCTCAAATGCTCTTGCCTCTTTCCAGTCGCAGAGTAGCAGTGCCAGCCTAGCAGAGAGGCATCTGGGTCCAGAGAGTCAGCTGGTGGGCCACAGCTTCCAGCAGGAGTTCCTTTCTGAACTGGAAACAGGAATGGAGCTTCTTCAGAGCCATGCACAGCTGGTGCTTGGCAACACCCTCAGCCACGCCATCCAACAGATGATGGAGACCCCACCCTCTCCGAAACAGGACGGCAGCTTGAAGGTAGGGTTTGAGTTAAAGTTATTTGTTTGTGAAGATTAAAAAGAATCTCTCCTAAATGACCTTCCCGTTGTGGGTTTCTTAGATTAGTTAAGTAAATTACCACTTTTGTTTTATTTTTTGTTTTGTTTTTTCTCATTAGCACCACCTGATAGAGGCGGCGTCAGAGAGCGTATACGTGACCAAAGATTCTCTCACCGCACTGGTCCAAAGCTACTATTCCCACCTACAGGACGTTGCCACAAAACTACAGCAGGATCAGTCAAACATCAACCTTGGTGAGATGACAGTCACAACGTGTGCACACGTTCACATCTGCATAAATCCGGATTTTAGTGTTAATACTCTTTGTCGAGACAAATGCTGTATGAATTTGGTGTTACGTTTTCCACGACTGGATGCTATAATTACTGTGTTTCATTAGTAAGTCATAGGAAACATGTTAGTTATGGTTAAATGATTACCAGGAATTTGTTAGACCTGTGTTAGTGACCATGGATTGTTGATTTACCAAATGAATAAACCTGTAGTAGTTATAGCCCCTGTGGTTGCTACCTTGTTATTTTAACTGTTAAGGCAGTGTGAGGAGACAGTAGCTGTGTCCGAAATCCTTGATACATACTAATTCTATACAGTATGTACTACATACTAATTTGCATATTATACTGTTTAACAAGTTTGTATATCAAAATATCAACATACTTTACCATTTTATGCTAATATACTAATAAAATACTGCAGGCAATATACAATATATACAGTACAAATACAATATGAGTGATGTTGGTTGACCATCAAACTGCGACTTTGGAAGTTACTGCCAATTAAACTTCACAAACAGACATCAAAATGTCTATTTCTACTAAATTTAGTCTGCATTATGTTTGATTTGAGAAAAATGTATTTTATCACTTTTCTAGTGTGAACACACTACATATTAAAAACCTGGTTTGAATCAGTACGTAGTATGGATTTAGGACATGTTGACAGTTTTGAGCAGACAGAAGACTCCAAGTTACAAAAATACTTTGCGTTAACTTCAGTGTTGTGAACTTCTTCAAAAGTTAAAGAGAAGCAAGAGAGCAGCAGTCAGCTGAACAGAGCCTTGCAGAGGGAGCTGGTGAACTGGGGCAAAAAACCCACCTCCGCTGAGTTTCAACAGAGGTACAACAACCCTGACAGTGCTGGTATTTTTTTATGGGGACTGCCAAGTTAAGTTTACATTAAATGAGCATAATTTTTCTTTTCAGAGTTTTTCTATGTTTTTGTGTGTATTAGGGTCGAACTTCACAAAAGGAGGGTGTTGGAGCTGTGTGATCTGGACCAGGAGACGGTATATGAGGAACTGAGGCGGAAGAAAGTGGCCCAAGATCAAACCATGGAAAGGATCAAAAAACAGTTATTGGTTAGTATGCTTCTAGTCTACTGTATTTCTCCACTTGATGGTAGGTTTATGAATATATTTACAATCCTGCACGGTTATTTTCTGTAAGCACTGTGTTGCTGTGGCCATTAGGAGGCAGAAGAAAGCTTCATAAATGAGCTGGCAGACTTGGCCCGGGTTTCTCTCCACAGTCCAGAACCAGAACCCAGTGGGGAAGAGGACAACGTTGGTAAGCAACCTTAGCTCAGAGATTGAAAATACATTATGTATGCTGAATGCCACTCTTGTGTTTGCTGACCTTCGGGATGTTTTATTTCAACAGGTGATCAGAGTACCACAATACTGGACCTGCTAGCCCTGAACCCAGCATTAGATCCAGCATTGAATCCTTCACTAACTCCAACTATTGTAACTCAAGTGGTGAAATCAAAACCAAAGAAGAAAATACAACAAGAGTCCCATCTCAGCTGAACTCTCAACACAGTAATGTTCATGTATTCATATAGAAGTGTCTTGTAAAAATCTTCTCTTATTTTTATAGTTGTTCTTCCCGTATAAAGTAATACCACTACTTGTCTGCTGGGATCAGTTTTGTTATTGTGAATGTACCTCCCTTTAAATGTTTCTAGAAGTGTTTTGCTTTAAGTCGGTTACTAAAATGTTGCAATAATGACAAAAGCAATCAGTTTTTCCAATTAATCTATGTTATTGTAAATGCTATGTACCATCAAATAATGCAAGTCTGAAATAAGATAACAAAGCAAATATCTTTTGAATGCATCATTCAGCTTCTGTACTTTTTTCACCTGGTATACAAAAGTGTCGTGCTACAGACCTGAAAAAACTGCATTATTGTCCTACATCTAAACCCACATTGCTTTTCATACCACGGCTCATTCACTGCATTGATTCCCCCTGACTGCTGAGCACACGGGATGATGGATGCGCTCTTCAGTAACTTGTCAGATGAATTACAGATGTCCATTCTGATTGTAGCAGAGTGCTACTACTCAACGATGAAAGCCTCGGCCTTCTCCTGCTCTAATGGGGTTTTAAGTACAACCCTTTATGGATGATAATGCAGAGTAATGGTGAAGAGTCTGGGCGGGGGGGGTGCCTGAAGTCTGGCAGACACTTGTGTGTCTAGGCAGCAATCTAGCAGGCATTTCACCCTAGAGCATATGGTTTACTGTCAGTTTGGAGTTTTAGGAGTATCAATTAACAAACATCAATTTTTAATCTGTCCTTTATTCCTACATTCACCTTGCGCACATAACCAATTACTGCTGTGGCACCCTGAGAAAATATGCTCCCGGTCCTGCGCCACTCATACACTCTTGCCAAGAGTGTGTCTCTCCTCCGTTGTATGTATTAGAAATGTGGGTGCACTGTTGACTTTGCACTGTCATAGCTGATCTGTGGTGAGGGGAAACCGTTTGGATGTATTTTGAGGTCCCTTAGGGGACTGCAGGGACTTGTGTGAAGATGACCTGATTTTCTAATTTTCTCCTCTCCTGCCTGGGCTGTGGGTTAGTCGCTGCTACAAACAGAGAAGCCCACGAAAGGAGTGTGACAGTATGAGCCGACCCGGATCTCTTTGGAGTATGGCCTCGCTTTTGGCATAAAACTGGATTTTTATTTGTCAGCGTTGATGGGAGCAGGCGTGGTTGTAATTCTCTTTCGGTAGATTCAGGTAAGTGGCTTCTGGGCTCACCTCCGCTTAAGCTACACCTTTAGTGAATTGTTTACAACCCAAATTAGGTTTGAAACATTGTCATGACAGTAGTGATGTCCCGGCTGATACACAGACACAAAAGGGGACTCGCATTACAGACTTTTGCACTTTTTTTTTTTTTTAAAGAAAATTCCCTGCCCTGATCCTCTCTTCAGATCGTTTTCAAATGCGAACCGATTACTCGGGATAAAGTCACTGAAGGCGTGTTAGTATTCCCATCGACACATCCCGCTTTTGCTCGGTGAAGTGGCAGATGTTGCCTTGAAGCGGTTAATAGAAATGAGTGGATTAAAAATGTCCAATGAGGTAAAGATGTGCGCAGTGTGACGGCGTCATCAGATCAGATGATCGTTTATTTTAGGGCCAAAAATAAGGTCGCCGTGCAAATGCCCGTTCAAAGGGCCCTTTCCATCTCAACTGAAAACTAAACGGTCTGACTGTCACATATTTTCGACCAGTTTCATGCTGACTATGAAACAGCATCAAATCTGAACACTGTTGATTTTGTAACTAAGTGAAACTCGTAATTTAGTGAAGAACTGAAGTCAATTTTGATATAAAACGTTTGATGTATTATTAATAGTTTTATTACTATTGTTAACATTCAATATAATGATAGCAATTTTGATGATCTATAAGATAAAATAAGACAAATACAATATATCAATACATAATAGTATCCAAATAATGCTTTGTTACTATTGCTTTATTATTCCTATTAACATGTTAGATTTATATACATTTTATATAACATGCTTCAAACTTTTACTATATTATTATTATTATTATTATTATTATTATTATTATATTTTCATTAAATTTTGAAAAAAAGATGTGTTTTCTTTCTCAGAGAAAGAGCTGGAAACTTTTATTTACATCTGGTGTTGAAAATTTACATGCAGGTATCACAATAAATATGGGACTTAAATTTTACCTGCAATCATGTTTATGTCTTTTTATACTGCATTATGTCTCTTAAAGGCTTTGTATGTGTTATGTAAAGCACTTTGAATTATCTTGTTATCGAAAGGTGTTATACAAATAAACTTGCTTTGCCTTGCTAACTGCCTTGTTTTCCCTCAGGTGAGCAGCCATGGCTAACCTTCAGCAGGAATACCCCGGGGTCCTTCTGGGGATCCTGGATGAGCTGGCCAATATGCGCCAGTGGCTGACCTTCCAGGACCTTTGTCGCATGGTCAGCACACGCTTTGACCTAGAGCACCTCATCGAGCTCAGGAGTTTGCTTTTTGCTGCTGCCAGCCGGGACCCCTGTTTCCCAGCCACTCTCTTCAGAGACCGGGTTTCCACCAGAGGCCAGGGGCTATCACCCATAGGTGTCGCTGCTGACATTGTAACTATCTTCAGTCTTATTCAGATGACTGGTGGCCCCCCTGATGACAGTCAGCCAATGAGAGCCCAGACAATCCTCCCCGTCGACCAGTCCCCAGGCCCCAGTTTGCCTGGAATCCACCAGCTGAACATTTCTGGTCGAGAAACAGCACACGCCTACTCTGATTCCGGTGGTGGGCCTATGGACCAGCACTTGCTGTTTCCTAAATCGAATTACTCAGCCCGCAAGCGAGCAAGTCTTCCCCCTGATCCCATCTCACTTGTGTCCTCCCCTCCAATCAGGGCAAGGGCTGTGTCTTTCGACTTGCCTCACACAACACTCTTGTACCCTAGCGGTCAAATCCCCGACGAGGTCATGAAGAATATCTACCTGCCTTTGGAGACGGACAGTGAGTCTAGTGGAGATTCTGCACCCGTGGAGGTCTTTGAATCTGAACAGGGATCATCTGTTGACCAGAAGAGAAACATCTTTAGGAAGGACTTCCATAATCAACCGCCTCTAATACCCCAGGTGACCATCAGCAGTGAGTCTCCTAGTCCCAACAAGGGGCAGAAAGGCTTTAAAAATCACAGCTTTGAAATGATCCCAAATCCTTACCCATCACCAACAACAGTCCACCAATCGCCAGAGCAGCGGGCGAAACATGAAAGTCTTGATGACCTACAGGACTCAACTTATTTCGGACCTGGGTCAGTCCCAGAGTGGTCACCTCGACACCTCCAGCTTCCCAGGACCCAGAGGCCCATCTGGGGCAACAAGAGTCACAGTCTAGAGGACCGGATAAGCTTGGGTAGCGTTGAGATGGGAATGGAATCACAAGGGGGGCAACTTCCAAGACGATCAACCCCTGCTATCAGTAATTTAGGGTCCTCAGGAGGTGAGATTGGAGATAGTGGACTGCCAACTGGAGGTGATGGAGTCAAGGCTCAGGGAACCCAGACAGACACTCCGGACCCCCGGCGCCTCCGTAGCCTGGTCCACGCGGATCGTCTCTCCTTCATGACCTCATTGGATGACCCTGAGATTGGTGAGGATGACATAAGTGCCATCTTTCGTTTCTTAGATGACATAAGCATGTGTGGTTCCACGGGAGTCCTTCACCCCAGTGATGGATCAGGGGCCATCAACCACGACACCCCTGAGGCAAGACGTGGACGCTTAGGTCAACTCCAAAGGCTTTTCCACTCTTTGGAGAGCAGTGACGATGGGCTGAAGGCCAGTGTCTGTAAGCTGCTGCTCCGTATGAGCCAAATAGAAAGACAACTGGAGTCATTGAATGATGTAAAGGCTGAGATTTCCCAGGTGCTGTCTGCTCTGCACCGACTGGATGAAAAGATCCAGCAGCCTATTGGTGGTGGTGGACAAGGCAGCAGTGGACGATGGCTTGAGCCTCTCAGCGGTGTCTCATCCTTTATGAGCCACCCTGTAACTCCTTCTGAGTCATCAGAGCCTCAACCTCTGTCTGTATCGGGGCATTTGTTTCCAGGTACCAGCACTAGTAGTCTGGATTGGAGCCGATGGAAGACGCCATTGGAGCAAACAGAAAGCAGCAAAGGCCAGGCCGATTCTAAGGGGGGGAAAGAAGGGAAGAAGGATGCATCATCTCGTCGGGCCTCCAAAACGCAGTCTGAAGAGAAAAGTGTCTCTGATTCCAAACAGCCGAATGTTTCTAATTCTGCAAGAGACTGGACAGTGTCATTCTCAAAAAGTAAAAATGGCAAAGCCCCACACGGAAAAATTGGACAGGTAGAGTAATTCTACTTTGTACATTTATTCTATATTTTCCTTGATGCTTGAAGAAATAATGATGGGATATTGGTTTAAATCTTTACAGTACATACTGTTTGGTCATGGCTGCAAAGAAACACAGCTAATTCTTTCAAATTCATATGCATGTTTGGTGGTGGTATTTAGTTAAATTAACAATGTCAACTATGCCTCTCAAATCTTTTTAAAAGGTAAAAATAGGTGTTGTATATAAAATCTACATTTTGGCCCATTTTCCTTCTAGGCAGATCAGTCAGGCAGCACAACTAACCTGCTCTCCCGAAAGTCCTCCACTCTGATGGAACAAGTGTTTAACTCATCCCTGTTCCGCCACAAAGACAGCAGTCTGACAGGTGGGCTAACCTCTGGGAGGATCATGGATGCCAGAGTGGCTGAAGGGAAGGGAAGGCCCATATGGACTGTAGACGACAGAGAGACACAAATCTCCCCTTTGGACTTACGGGTAAGAATAATTGACTTGTAAAGGGCTACAATAGTTAAAAGCATTTAATTATGTTATGCTTCCTGTAATATTTCCTAAATTAAGTTAGTGGTTTTAATCTATAAACGATGAAATCTGCCATGCTTTCTGCATTTTTCTTTCTTTTTTTAAGATATGCTTTTTATTCCTGGGGATAACTGGCCTAACAGTCTGTACATGCATTATGCAGCCTCAAGGAAAGTGGGGCTAGCAAAATACAACTAAGCGTTACAAGTTAGTCATGCATAGTAGGAAAGAGTTAACAACATTTGAATACGTTAGATTGTGATTTGTATTCAGTCCATTTGAGTTTATATCTGCTCTAAAACTCTGCAAATGTAATGTTCCTTAGGCCCAGGAGTCTCTTAACCCCAACAATATGGAGTTCTGGATGGACGACATCTACACCCCAGGCTACGATGCTCTGCTCAGGCGTAAAGAGGCTGACCTGCGCCGGGCCAAGGTCTGCAAACTGATAGCTCTCATTGCCACTGCAGTAGCTATCGTTCTCATCATTGTCATTCCTATTTGCACCATGGCCTCATGAAGACCCTCACAGACAGTCCACAGTGCTGTCCGTTTTCATTCAATTTAATTTATTGATTTTTCAGAGGCTATGTGCTGTATCCAGGAACTTGCACGCCATTCCCATTGAGATTAGTAAATGAGAGTGTGACATAAGGACCCTAAAGCTGTATCAGTAATCAGTAAACGTACAGCACCTCCTCACCCTTCTCTGCATGCAGCACCATTATTCATGACTTCAGAAAAACAAGAGGAACTGTAGCTTACTTTGAAATCACGCTGAGTCACTCCCTCATGCACTTACAACAAATTGTAATTAATCTCCCATGCTGAACAATTTGTTTTTTGATTATTTAAAGTCATTTATTAAATGATTTATGTTCTTAATCATTTCAGGTGGCGGTAAGAGGAAATAATTACGACTGAAGATTTTAAATAATTCTAAAATAACTGTGAGAGTATATGTTGAAACTAATAATACTGAGCCAATGCAAAAGTTTCAATTTCTTTTTATTCTCTAATTTCTTCTGCTCTTTTCTGAGAAACAACACTGTTACAAAAGCATTGTGAATCAGCTTCAGCCTTGAGCGCTGCCTGACTCCTTTTTGCTGTTCCCTTGAAAAAACTACAGGGCTTATTTCACTTCTGTGTAAAATAATAGGTTTATCAGTACATTAGACTTTTACATCTACAGTTTATAAATAGTGATGTATTCTGCCAACAGGAGGATTTTTTATTTTCTTTTAGTTTGAATGTACTTGTACTTCCTTTAAGCAACAAGATATACTGCTCAAGCTTAAATCAATAAAAAAAATATTTTTCTAGAGTTCCCTCACATTTTTCAAACTGGAAAATGTGAGCTGTTTAATCCACTCATGAATGTGTTTGGGTTGTGGGGCAGGGTGTTTACCAAGTGTCAGGTTTCAAGAAATGGAAGATAAAAAGGTTGTTGATGCCGATGATGATTTGACCCTCTAGCAGTGAAGGAAAGAGGGAGCCCTTTCCAGTAAACACTCTCTAAGTGGGAGATTCCACTTGTAATTCAATTGATGGGATGTTTGGAGTGCACCCATGCACATTACCTTTTCTCTTTACTCACTTGGCCAGAGCTTTCCCATATACCTGCAGACTTACTGAGTACCAACAGATTCATCTGATGTCCTTTCACAGATGATTAAAGCAGTTTTTTCCTGTGGTGTGAAATTCCATTTTGTAAAAACATCCCGATATCTCCGACTCCTGGTGCCAGTCTATAAAATCCATGGGGGGTTGACACAAAATATGTACACCTGTAAAACATAATGGAATCCAACACAGTACCTCCAATACTACCTTTGTAAAGCTTGAAAAGTTCAGTTTTTGTTGAGACTGTGAGGGGAGGTGTTGATTGAACAAGGTTGCATATCAGTAGCCACAGCCTCAAAATAACAAGTTAATTAAACACCTGACACTTTACAAAAAGGTAAAATTGTAAGCCTCACAATACTGCTGTTGCAGGGCTCGTGTATTTGATTGCATGACATTTTTAAGGTGTTTGTACTTTGTCCACTCACTCAACTTTGCTAGATATTGATGATTTTGTTTCTGTTCAACAATTGATAAGCAATTTTCTCCATTTATGATTTTTGCACCAAAGTGCAAAGAAACTATGCATATCACAGGGAAAAACTATATCAAAATGCTTGTTTTTGTTTTTGTCAGACCTTTAATCTTTACTTTGCTTTTTGTACAAGATATGCACAGGATGTATAGCGGGTGTGTTCTGCTTCAGTGCATCCTCCTAAGTAGAAGTATATCTGCCAAGTGATCCCCATGAGGCTGTTTGTGGATCCATTACCCTTCCAGTGGTGCCACTGATGAACCCTGTAGTCAGCACAATTCGCAGGTGCTTCCTCTGAAACTATTGTGCATTAGAGACTCCTGATACTTTTTTCATCCCTGAAATTTGGACCTTGTTTTTGCAATATCCATGCACCTTTTAGACAGACAAATGAAAATCTGTGAACTCATTATTCAGGTGAACACTGAATAAAAAAACTGCACATAAATGAAATAAAATGTGCAGGTAATTACAGTACAAGTTACCAGTATGCAATGCTTTATATGATTGTGAGGGTGTACGTTGACCTATGTTGCCTGTCTGAATAAACTCAACAAAGTGGTAACAGGCCTTTTACAGTATGTTCATTTATCTGATAAATAATAAATTAAGACCTAATTGTACTATGTTATAAACATGCACTTAAAACATTAATGTGAATGAAAAAAGGTCTCTTGAAAGGAACTGCGCTATTTTGCAAATTATTTATTTCCCATCTTTCTCTTGGTAAAGTGCTTGTTTGATTATACTTTCAGATCGCAGTAATAGTCCACTCAGCTTAAGAAAGGGCAAAGAGTGGTTGGTGTAAAAAGAGAATTCAAGCAGTTAAATGATCCATAACTGGAGGAAATGTACATATAGAGATGAATAATTGATCAAGACGGAGGGCGCATATTGACTGACAGATCCTATTATCTCAAATCAGATCTAATGGTGGTATTCAGCAGACACACACACACACACACACACACACACACACACACACACACGCACACACACACACACACACACACACACACACACACACACACACAAACACACACACACAACGTTCTGAGGGCAAGTGTAATGCTAAATCTGACAACCAATGTACTACAAAACATCATACAGGCACACACAATTCAGTTGTTTAAAAAAATCCAATGTGCTTGGACACATAAATCTAAATAGTTTGCAAATGATTTTGTATGTGTGTGTGTGTGTGTGTGTGTGTGTCTGACTGGGTTACCCTCATTGAATATTGCACAGTAGAGCTGCTGCTGCATCCAGATATGCCATCCGTGGCTGATTAATGACGCTGTTGTGTGCATCTTATGTGCCAGGCCCACAACAAAAGGACACAGTCACTGACTGTTTCAGAGGATTTTCGGATTTCACAGAGACTGAACTGTAGTGCACGCTTTGATACACAGTAAGGACAGCAGGAGGTACAGATACTGGACTGACTCACCTCAAGAAAAACTGCCTTTTATTTATTGTGAAAAAAAGGTACAGTTAACAAGTTAGAAGCAGATATTTGAAAGAAAGGGACTTCAAGCACAGATCTGATTTCAAAAACCTCCAGAGACTGTTCAATCTACAGACCCAGACCAACTGGTCACTGACTTTGAACTAGAGATTCCTATTTAAATTTTTGTGTTGTCTTTCCATACAAGTGATGAAGAAATACACTGGGTCATTACAATGTATTAATGTATAATGGAGGTCATCCATAATGAAATGGATTACTCCAGATTCTTTACATGGTTATATAGAAGTTTATTAACTAATAATGAATTGGACAATAAAAAAGAGAGATTAATAAAATAATTTACAAATATATATGTTAACTGAGTCAGTGGGTCAAATAAAAAAATGTTTGTTTGCATGAGAATGTAAAATCTATACTTAAAATCTATTTTTTAAATTGACCTACTTATTGATTATATAATATATAATAAATGAGTAGATAATTTATTAATTAATAAAATGTTGCCTTAATTTATGTTTATATCATACAGTGAAATTTCAGTTAATGTTTCTTGGTATAAGTATTTTTAAGACTCCTGAGGTACACTGTAATAATTATATATACATATACATATATAATGTCATATAATAAACGTGTCTTGAATATTGCAGATATGACACATTATCTCATAAGGCTACCTTCTAGCGAATTATGCTGAGACACCTCTAACCACCTCAGTGACTCCTGTGGGATGCTTGGAGTCCTGTTTTTGGGGACCCGAGGAAATTTATCTCCAAAACCCGGCCGCAGTTACAACTCAGGATGTATGGGGGGCGATAGAGCGCTCGGTCTACCGCCACACAACGCGACGAGGAAGAAAACCGGCGCTGATTTTGAACTTTGAAGAAGAATGTGCAAACTTTATCACGCAGGTGTGGCTCTGCTGCTGCTGCCGCCTCCGCCGCCGCCGCCGCCGCCGCCGCCGGTGGAGTGGGAATAAACCAGTTAACCTCCGCTCTCAACATCGGATGGTGTTACATTACATATCAGCCGCACTTTCACGGGAAAAAAAAAAAAATTATACAGGTCGGTGTTGTTTTTTCCTTTGACCAACGCAACGATGGGAAGCTAAGTCGTGTCATTAACATGCTAATGCTAATGTTAGCGTGCCAATAGCTTCATCACAGGCGCAGAAACCGATAAAACAGGCGTTACATTAATTTTGTCAGTAAGCCTGTGAGTCGGTTTGAGCACAGTGTAGATAAGGTTATGCCTAACACTGAAACACAAGTAACATTAAAATATGTTACGTTTTTTTTTTTTTTGTTCGTACTATAATATAGTCATCGTTTAATTTCTTTGAGGGCTAACCTACTGACATGAATTGTGTATTTACTGCTCATTCAGTGCTAACTGCAATGTAAAACGCGACCAAAATAGCAATAAGTAACATTGGCATGATCATCCGTAACATAACATAACATAACGTTCACAATGTCATCTCCCTACTAATCTAACTAGGTTTGGCTTTAACATAGCTGCAGGAAGACACGATGGAGTCGCCTGTGGTGAACCTGTACAACCAGTTCCAGAGTCTCAGAGCCCAGCTGGACGGTCTGAATGAGGGCATTGAACCGCGTAAGTTATTTCCACAGTTGGTTTTGGTATTTGCCACCTCTTTAGAAGCCTGTCAGTGAAACACGAAGGAGTTTAAGTGCTTGTGTAGCGTTACTATCGTTAAACCATTCTGCTGTGGCATGGTGCTGTCGTTAGTAGTAGTAATAAGCGGGGTGCGTTTTTTATACTGTTTCCATCCCAAAGTCTGTTAGTTGGTGCAACGAATTATTAACCACACTTTACAACAGAACACTCTTGTCTTTTTGTGCCGTCTTAAGGTAATTTGCATCACTGCCACTGTAATGAAAGGATTTTTGGAGACCTTAATACACATAACCACCACAAGGAAAAACACAATATTGGTGCCCAGCAGCAATACATTTTGTTTTCTTCCATTGCCTTATTCAGAGTTCCTCCAGATGGCAGTGAACTTCGAGGAGTGCCGTAAGAAGTGGCTGCAGGCAGGTGAAGAGCTGGTTTCATGTAAAGAGATGCTGGCTAAAACAGAAACCGAGAGAGGAGCCCTGGAGGTCAAACTGAAGCACGCTCGCAACCAGGTGGATGTGGAGATCCGCCGGCGGCAGAAGGCTGAGACAGTCTATGAGAAGCTGGTTAGTGCAAGAGAGTTTATAGGTTACACAGCCTCTTATTTACTTCCATTATTGTGCATGATCTACTGTACATAGCAAAAGAGAAAAGGAAAGAAGATAGATTCTTAATCTTTAAGTAATGCAATGGTCACTTTTCTTGGCAAAACTCACCTCATAGGTCAATATCTAAACTTAATGTAATTTTTGTCCAACTAGTAACTGTTCATTATAACTACATAATCTCTGTTTATGCATTTGTCTGTGGGTATTTTGTGTTCATATCCACCTGCTGCTTTGTGGGTGTAACAGGAACGTCAGCTACAGCTGATCCGGGAGCTGCTGATTTCAGAGACCAACGGTAACAGTGTCCACCTGAGCGAGGAGCAGCGTTCAGCCCTGGCCTTCCTCAGTGCCCACTCCCAGGCAGCACAGGCTGCTAAAGGCAACCTCGACTCTAGCCGAAGGTCAGACCCACCTAATCTGGTTCTGAAACAGCTGGAGGTGTACCCCCCCCCCCAGAGAGTACAGATCAGACAGCAATGATTTTAGGTGTTCAACTAACCAGGATGCCTTGTCTCTTCTTGAGCTTTCTGTTATCTTGAGGGTACTGTACTGAAGCACTTCATTTAGCTAGTCAATATACTGTCCGTATATTGTATTGTAATGTATAGAGTTGCAGCATACATACTGTACACTGTGGAGGACAGATTCAACATGTGAAATATTAGTTTCTATATTAAAGCTTTTATAATTCACCAGAGCATTGTGTGATTCTGCAACTAGTCATGGAAAGAGGAAGAACGTCAGACAGGAAGATTAAATGCTGACTTTAATTTATTTTGCAGGTTAACTACCATTGATGAATCAGCTTCTTTGCTGTCAGACATCAGCTATGACCATACGGACGACTCTTTGGTATTTTTATATGTATATATACATTTTTGTATATATATAAACATGTAAATAGTGGGACAACAGTGTTTGGTAAAGGACACCAATAATGACTTGACTTTGTAAGTACTGTGGTCTTTCTCCACTTTTCCTGTAGGACTGGGATTCCTCTGTGATGAAGACTGTGAGACTGCGGAAACGGCAGAAACGAGTGAGCGATGCCTTAACTTAAAATTTTCTTTGCCTGCATTAATGATGATGTCATTTTCATCATTTGTCTCAGGTTAGGCGTAAAGGCAGTTAGGGGTCTCAGTCATGTTTTGTATTCACCAGCACAAGTTTGACTTGCTATGTCTTCCATATTTTTTGCATTGGCCAATCCATGAGAAAGTATCTTTAATAGTTACATTTAAATCCCCAGCGTTCCTCCAGAAAACTCCCTGAGGTTCCTCCACAGGCCGTGAAAAAACCTCGCTCCACTGGACGCACATCAGATAGGGTAATGTTGAACTTTGCAGCTAAATGTGCTATATAACACTAACACCTGAATAACAGAAATATAAAATAGCTATCAAGAAAAAGTAAACCTCAGTCATGATTTTTTTTCCAAACAAACTCAAATGTACATCAGTTTGCTGAAAAGAGCGTTAAATATCTTTCTTTATTTGATTCAGATGAATGAGTCCATCGTGGCCAAAACTACCATCCTTGTGCCTGTAAATGGTGGTACTGTCGAGGCAGTCTCCACCATTGAAACTGTGCCGTACTGGACACGCAGCAGAAAGAAGAGTGGTGAGAATCTTGTATATTTTTTTTATTATTATTATTATTATTTATTTTATTTTTTTAAATCTTGTTTACGGGACCTGACAACAAAAAATAACACTGATTCTGACCGTAAAACAATGTGCGGTTGTGTGCACAGTTGCTCCGGCGTGGGGTGATACAACCACCACTGACCAATCTGAGACTGCCAGTGAGGCTCCCAGCACACCAGTCTCAGATTTTCCAGCCCAACTCCGAACTCCCAAAGCTAATGGAGGAGGAAAGAAGCACCACTTCATCCCCAAAACAGTAAGACTGTATACTTATTGTTGTGAGAGAGAGAGATGATTTGGACTCTATATCTATCTGCATCAGCACTGCAGGCTGGTTCATCTTGTTGAAGTGTAATCTACTCAACCTGGGCACTGTGTTCCGTCTATCACTAAGGTGATCAAGTCTGAATTCTGTGTGCCATGTGGAAGAAGAACAAAGTTTGGCAAGATGTACCTTCGCTGCCAGGACTGCAGGGTTGTGACCCATCCAGAGTGTCGTGACCGCTGTCCCTTGCCCTGTAATCCCACAGCTATTAGCACTCCCATCAAAAACACGGAGGTACATTTTTCTCATTGCTTCATTACACATTTCCTCTTCATAATTTTCTGTTACTTTTATGTTACCTACATAAAAACAGACGTGTTCTGTTTGTAGGCCACCCTGGCCGACTTTGCTCCAGTCACGTCCCCAAAGATCCCAGCCTTGGTTATCTACTGCATTAAGGAGATTGAACACAGAGGCCTACATGAGGTGAGACAGACTTTATTCAAGTCCTTGTTCACTTGTCACCTTCATGCTAATGCTCTGATCCTTTCCCTTGAGCAATTATAATAGATAATTCCTTCTCTTAGTAGTTATCTCATTCAGTAGTAATACAGTATCACAGGCAGACAGACAATGAGAGTTGGTTTCTTTTATCTTTTCCTCGCTGCAGGTTGGCCTGTACAGACTCTCTGGCCACGAGCGCTTGGTGAAAGAGCTGAAGGAGAAGCTGATTAGAGGAAAAACTCTACCTCCGCTTAACAAAGTACAAGACATCAACGTCATTACAGGTGTCCTCAAAGACTTCCTCAGGAACCTTCCAGAGCCACTGCTCACCTTCCACCTCAACAAAGCCTTCCTGGAAGCAGCTGGTGTGTTTCCGAGACGTGCAGAATGGTTTACAGAGGATTGCTGTATCTAAAATGTTCTTTAATGGTCTCAATGTTTTGTACCATTTTTCTTTTAATATCAAGTATTTGAATTGAGTAATTAAAGCACCTCTTTTGGATAGAGGGAACAGCCATATACATGACCAGTGTAAATGTTTTTGTAGAAATCCAGGATGATGGCAACAGTCTGGCCGTGTTGTACCAGACCATTAGTGAGCTGCCTCAACCCAACCGAGACACTCTGGCCTGCCTGATGATTCATCTGCAAAAGTAATTTTCATTACAATTCAAAAAGGCTTGTTTTAGCATGTTCTTATGCTAGAATCAAGCATCTTGTAACCAGCTACATCTCTGCAGAGCAGGTCAGCTCGCACTGTTGAAAAGACTGTGAAATTTCATTTGCCACTCCTTTCTTTCCCCAGGGTGTCTCAGAGTGTAGATACAAAAATGGATGTGAACAACTTGGCTAGGGTCTTTGGCCCAACCCTTGTGGGTCATGCTGTTCCCAACCCAGACCCTATGACCATCCTGCACGACACAAGTAGACAACCAAGGGTAAAGAGAATGAGAAAACAGAATAAGTGCTATGATTATACATAAAGTTATTGAGCCCTAGTCCAGTGTTTGTAAAGTAGCACATAATTTTTCCGTCTCAACTGTATATGGCCATGTGTGCCTTTTGTTCACTGTGAGAACAATGTTTTTGTTCTTTTGAAATGGTTTTGACCAAAGATCATGTTGGTTCTGTCTCCAGGTGATAGAGCGCTTGCTCGGTATTCCAGCAAGCTACTGGAGCCAGTTTGCCTATCCAGATAACACAGCAATGGACAATGCTCACCAGTTTGATACTCCAGACCACAAAGGTAAATCACTGAAAGCTATGTTGAAATAAACATGATGAAGGTACTTCCAAAATTAATAGCATGACTTTAAGACAATGTGTTGGATTGTATTTTAGAAGAACTGTTTGTTAGTAGTGAGCAAGATATGATAAATAAGAGATTTGAGCCTTTGTAAATAACAGAACTGGCTGTATTGCTCTTTAATTTATCTCTAGTGAGCATATTGGGACCAGTGACCACTCCAGAGCACCAGATGATGTCTAAAACACCGTCGTCTAGCTCACTGTCCCAGCGCATGAAGCAGACCCTCTCCAGCACCACTATGTAAGTTCACTCTCACATTCTGCTCATACCTAACGGAAACAGGTCTGCATTCTTAATGTCGCTTAGCTTTATCCAGGATAATATTAGCCATATCAAATTATCATGTAAGTTCTTTCACAGCTAGTTTTTTTTTCTCTTGAGAGCAAAATGAGAATTGATTTGTGAATCTTGGATAACGTTATCTTTGATAGCTGTATCCAATATGGACAATGAAAATATTGATCAGCACTCATAGCACTGGCTCAGCATAAATCTGGGAGCCCCCACACAGAGAAACGTCATTCTGTATTATCTTTTTAAAAAATTTCACATTTCTCCTACAGCTCATTGAGAGTTTGTCATTTCTAAAGGGGACTATGAAATGAAAATCATTCCCTTGTGCATGTGAAATTAGTATTTTAAAATAAAAATTATCATAGATTTTATTGTTGTGTGGACATTGCACTGTGTGTTTGTGCGTGCGTGCGTGTGTGGAGAGAGAGGTTACATTATCCAAGCAGTAATTTGTGTATTTTATACAGGAAAAATATGTTGTTAAAAGCCCTGTTGTTATAGTTAGGCAGAGCTAGACTGGGAATGCATGAATTTACCAAAATGTCAGTCCAGCACAGGCTGTTCACACCCACACAGACCTGAGAATCTGATCTAATAAAGCCACTAAATGAAAACACCTGTCTGTCTGGGCTGACCCAAGGGTACGTAGCGCCGCTAAAATAAGGTTACTATACTGTATGTCTTAATCTTTACTATTACCAAAAAAATAAGTGCCATGTAGGTCTCTTACGTTAATGGAAAAAGATTAAGAATCACAGTATTCATCAGAAAAAATGTTTTAGGAATAGTTGACATACTTATATCCTTTTTGCCCAGAGTTAGGTGTCTGTACCCTCAATATGAAGCCTGTGGGCGCTTACCTTAGCTTAGCCTATTTTAATATGAAGACCGGAAGCAACTGGAAGCTTTAGAGGTTCTGGTAGGTGGATTTTTTAAAACCAGGCTACCTGTTTTCCTCGTTTCCAGTATTTATGCTAAGTTAAGCTTGTCTCACCAGCATATTTTGAGATTAAAGAATAGTTTTACCAATGACAGCTCCAGAGAAATTTTAAGCTCTTAACAGAAAAATACAACCTGAAGTCAAATCATCAACAATCAAGTTAAGGGTTAGTTGTTCACATATGAAGACTGCATTCCCATGTTAACCTATAAACATTCATCGTCAGTTGTGCTTGCAGTTGTGTTTGCTAAAATTACAATTAATAAACTTAAAATATTACTGTCCCCACCCCACCCCCCACCCCCCATCCTTAGATTTGGGAGCAAGAGCAAAGCAACCGACTCTAACAGACAGTGCAACTTCTTCGCTTCTCCACAGCTGAAGTAATGAAAGAGATTTAAAAAAAAACCTCACCCATGTTGTACTTTGGGGTTACTTACTGCAATACCTGAATATATATTCACATAATCATGTGGGGAAACTACTGTGCAATTTTAGCATGTAATATTTTTATTACTGATTTTTATTCTAGTGTTTTAACCAAGACTTTCTATCCAGATTTTTTTCTTTGAAAAGATTCCTGCACATGAGTGTTGAAGGTTTTTTTTTTTGTTTGTTTGTTTTTTTTTTTTTTTTTTTTGTTTTTGTTTTTTTCATCATCTTTGATTACTAATGATTTAATATTGACCAAAACTGTGGTCACACCTATGTGATTGTAAATGGTTTACCTCTTAACCAGGTTTAACCAAACATTCTTTACCAATTCAAGGATCATTGTTTTCTGTTAACACTTGGCATTGATGTTCCTAAGCTATGTAGTCATGGGTGTTTATCCATCTTTTAACCTGTGGTTGTAACCACCGCGACAGGGATGCACAAACACACGTGAGACACACAGCTGGATTGGACAAAGAGAAAAGAAGTCGTGTTATTGGCCAGTCTCTCTTTGTCTTACGGCTTTGGTTGCCTTGTCATTGTCTTGGAAATTGATGTTGGTTTCCTGATCAAACATTTTGTTTTATATGTATGTTGATTGTGCTGTATGATGTAACTATCATGTCTTATGTACTATATAATACTGTAATGTAAACCCTAATACTAAATGGGAATAATGTTTTTGCACCTTGTATCTAACACTGAGGATAAGCATTTTCTACCTGGGAATACTCACCAGTAGAGGCTGCTGTTGCACCACTTTTGATATGCAAACCTTAACCAATGAAGATGATCTGCTGTATATTATGCACATAACCAATCAAAGTTACTGACACTGCTTTTATTATCAACGTATCATTAGCAATCCTGTAAATTATTCCTGACATAGGACGGTGGAGTCAATATTTTCTCTATCCCAAACCAGAGAACTGAGACTCACATCTATGTGGTCATAACAAAATAGAATCTGGAGCTTCTTTAATTTATGAATGTGAAAACTGATTTGCATGCACTGTCACTGCCTGAAGTATTTGTATCCACAGTAGTTTTCTTGTACAGTTACATCACCAGTAATGCACAAGAAACAACCCTTCCTCTGCTGCTCTCGCTAACACTATTACAAAGTCCAGATTTTAGCGTGAGGACAATACTGGTACAAGTATTTGTATTTTGGGGGAAATGTTCCTACTGATTGACGGTATTTTCTCACTAAAACCAAATCTAGCTGTGTTTTGCTTGTGAGTAAGGAATGTGCATTGTTTGAGGTTTAGACTCCCGTAACACTGCTTTGTTTTATGTTTTTTATACATTGTACATTTTATTCCATTATGTGATTCTGGTTCTCTAATGAAATGTTATCTGACTGATGCAGTTACTTTCACTTTTAAGATCTTGGGGACAGAATATTAATGTTCGTTCCCTTTGTCTTAGCTCAATTAAGATCGCACAAGTCCATCGTTGAGCTAAAAATAAAGCATCAAAAGACTGGTTCTTTTGTCTTGGTGGGTGTTGTTCATGCATGAGATGGGCATGTGGGGTGAGGAACCCTGCTGAAATGAGGTCCTGGAGCATGTGAGGCAAACACATAGGATGTGTGGGTTTTACCAGCAATTCAACCTAAAAAAAAAAAACCCCTCTTACACCTGGATATGGATTAGTGTTACCCTATTAACTGTGAGTATGTTAATGCTGTATTCATGTAGCCTAAAACGTTAATTCATGTTTAACACTCTTCATCTTCATTTCCCTGCTCTAAATTGAATGTTGGTCATTATTATTCAAGCTCTTCAGTGAAAGAGCAGAAGCATGCCAGTTATTCCAAAGCCGACATGGCACTGAATGATAATGCAATTTGGCTCATTGTTCCAATAGTCATTACAGCTATTTCCATAATCTATTGGGCTGAGTGGGCAGGCGATGAGGTCCAACATTATTATGAATTAAAGCAGGGATCATTTATACATCTTATAGTTATTCCATTAACAGCTACTGTGGAGAGAGCTAAGCTCAGGCTGAACCCATTGACATACATTTTATATGGCCTCATTCAATACAGAGCTTCAGCAACACATTAGGCCCTTTGAGATCTAATCCGAGCTGTTTGGGGGGGGGGGGCATGAAAATATAGTGTGCAGAGACCATCCAAATGAGTTGGTTCTCGCTTCCTTTCTTTCTCACTGTCTCACATGCACACAGAGCCATGGATGACTGCAGAGAAGACCCTCCGAAAATGTTTGAATTTCAAATCAACATTAATAGTTCATCAGCCTGAAATAAGGTCTCCCGTGTGTCGATCCATCCTCTCATCGGGGGATTGTGTGTTTATGCTGTACGGTGCAGCTTACGCTTGGCGGCTGCAGACATCAAACAGCTGGCTGTGTATAGTGTGTCTCTGTAGCTCTATATTCCAGCATGCCCCAGTGTGCTGTGATAGAGCTCCACTCTGCTGTGGGACCAATGAGGGCCAAATGAGTAACTAGTCCAATTAAGAGCTCTTAAATAAATTACAATGTAAGCTAGTAAACACACAACAACAACAGCACTCTTTAATTCCTCTATTTATACAGTGAACTGCAGATAGTGATGCTAAAAGAAACAACAGTGCTATTACCATCGCTGGAAGCTGAATACAATCAATACATTATTCAGTTCATAAGGTTTAGCTATCGTTGGTATTGACTGATTGAAAATACATTCTATACATGACAAGCTCTTGCTGAGCAGCATGTAGCGGGTGTCTGCAGCACTGCCTGTTTGAGGTCAGGGCCAACAATGTCAGCACCTCAGAGATGTCAACTCAATAACTGCCAATCAAATCCACCCATCTGATTGTGTATCTGATCGATATGTTTGTTAAAGTAAAAAGCCATGTCAACCACTAGACAAATGGTTTTTGCCATCTTATTTGACTACTTAGTTGCATAAAACACAGCTTTACATATTTTGTCACTTGCTGGAGGGCATTTCTCTGTTGCTGCTCACAAGTTTGCAAGATTTACTGGTGGATCAGGCCGGGCGTTTTGCAGTTTGCTTTTCAAATCACATTAAAATGGGCTGGAGAAAAGGAGCAGTTAGCGAGGTTTAGGGAACAAAAGTGCAATGCTGCAAATGATGACCAGGACCAACATGCTGCTTCCTTAGCAGCCTAAGCATGTGCTTGAAAAGTGGTCCTCCAGATTTGTTTCTGACACTATTTTCAGTGAATTATGTGACAGATTGTGTGATCAATATGCTTTCCATTTGGTGAATTAAACATACAACACTGAAATACCCAAATATGTTCTGCATTTAAAACCCTGAAAAACAAGACAAGAGTCATTGTCCAATCTACACCCACCTGTGACTTTTTTAACTGGCTTCTTGGCTTTCAATGCTCTTACTCTCTCACTCTCTCTCTTCTTCGGCTTCATCCCTCATTCCTTCTTTTTTTCCCCTCCCCCGTCTGCTCCCTCTCCTATCCTCCTCTGAATCAAACCGCCGTCTTAGCCGGCTACCATGCGTGGTCGATACCTTATTACCAAAGAGAAATCAATTATCTCGACCAAGCAGCAGGGGAAAGAGGCAATAATGAAAGAATGCTCCTCCTTCCTAGACAATGGCCATGGTCATTAAATATGAATTTATCATTGGCTGAGGAGATGTATGGAGCGAGATGTGGGTCCTGAATTCACGCTCTCTTTACAGCATAAGTTCTAAGTCTGGTTATGAGTGTAAACTAAATGGGTAACAGGTTGTCGGGCTGATGATGTTAAATGTCCTAAAGCTTAAGCAGGGATTTGATTATTTCAGTCACCGTCATCTGGATGCAACTGAAACGCACACATGATGAAGGCTGTCTGCAAATGACAAGAGGGTCTACTTACATCTTAAGATGACACACCTTTCAACCAAATGACTGGCCTCAGAGGGGATAGTGAAGGACAACGAAATGCTAAAAATTGTTTAGCATTTGTAAGGAGCAGTGTATACGGAATGATAGTTGCATGAGATGCCACCACATTCACAGGCAGTATAGGCTCTCATCAGTTTGATGTTTGAGCGCCATTCACAGGTGACAGAGGAGATGACAGTGATGGCTGACGGGGGTGGGCATGCCCACCATACCTGGTCTAATGAGCCGTTCTGATGACTTGTCTGACAGCTGCTGCTAGAAGAGGGGGAAAAAATCCACACCACTACCATCACCACAGCCAGAGGAAAAGAAAAAGTTCAAATGAGAGAGAGAGCGATAGAGGGAGGAATATGGAGCAGAGAGGGGAAACTGTGTAATTCAGGCTTGCTTTTAAGGCAGCAGTAAATTTCATTTTAATGGGGAACCACAAGCAGTAGCAGGCACTCAGCAGTCTGTTGTGTTTGATGCCAAATTGTGCAGAATAAACAGATTTGCTGTGCAGCTGGTCCGAACACACACTTTCTCTCTGTCTGTCTCTCTCTAACTTGCTCTGTTCCTCCTTTTCCGCCCCTGACCTGATGATGGCGTTACATAAAAAGTTAATGTGTGTACTAAATTTCATGGCAATCCAGCCAATAGTGTTTGAGACATTTCAATCAAAACCACAATTGTCGGTAGCGCTAGTGTCACTATTGGAAAAGTCAGATGATCACCATAGTCGCTATGATCCATCTTCTGGGGAGCATGACCGTCTGTACAAAATTTAATGGAAATCCATTTAATAGTAATTGAGATATTTCAGTCTGGACCCAAGTGGCAGGTGGACCAACAGACATAGCACAATTTTGCTAGCGTAGCTAAATGTAATTCTTCAAAGAATAGCCTTCTTCAGTGATGGGTTTTCTGCCGGCAGAGTGACGTCATGGCCTGTCTGCAGCATACTGAAGGCACTCATGGGTGCATGATCCACGTGCACACCCTTGACTGCTGCCATTGTTTCGATGATTTATGTATTGTTTTTAGAAAGCAAGCTCTCACATGTGCATGCAGACACACACACACACACTAAAATAGCTGTATGCATGCAGCTGGGTGTTTGTGGGCATCCTCCCGCATAAGTGCACCTGAATTTGTGTAATTTAATGTGAATGTGTGTGCACAGCTGACTGATATGGAATACTGTGAGAGAGGCTTGTGCATGAATGGCTGAATGTTTCCAGTGAATGTGTGCAGTGACCATGTATGCAGGTATGTGTGTGCCTGTGCCTCTGAGTTGGGGATTGTTTTTTCTGCATGGATGGACACAGCTATAAATACTGTGGATATCTGTATCTATCTATCTATCTATCTATCTATCTATCTATCTATCTATCTATCTGTATTTATATGTATATTTATATGTATGTATGTATATGTATATATGTGTGTGATATATATATATATGTATATGTGTGTGTGTGTGTGTGTGTGTGTGTGTGTGTGTGTGTGTGTGTGTGTGTGTGTACTCAAATCTTCTAAACCACACACCCCCACACCCCAAATTTGATCTCAGTACTTCTTCTGTGAAAAACGCTACACCACGGGCATTATCAACTGGTTTCGCCAGTTTAGCTCAGCAGCATTGGTGAAGGCATCATTAAGTAATCTGCTGTTCATAATCTGGGCCTCCTCTCATGATGCTTCCCCACATCAAAAAGGCAACAGGCGCTCTTAAACAAGCTTTATCTCAACCCCTAGCATCAGAAATGAAAAGGCCTCCGGTCACTGTGCCGCTACACGTCAAGATCATTTGCAGAATTTCAGATCAGTTTTTTAAACATTTTCCATTACGCAAACTGCCAGTGAAAGCCCCACCAAAATATTTTAAACGAGCACATTTTTCTAGCACGTCCTGTAATTTTCATTTTGGCCGCTAGAATGCACTGTTGCACCCTGTAATCCACCTCGGGGTCACGAAGCAGCTCTTCTGCAGCCGAACACACCCATTAATTTCACCCATCTCCACAACTCTATCATGTACAGTTCCCCCGTGGTTGTTAGGATATTGGAGCAGTACAGTATTGTCAGTATTTGTATCATTTGCCCCACTGAAGCTTTAATTTGAACTGATAAAGTTTTGCTTTGTCTGTGGCAGCCTGCTCAGGTGACAGGTATTAACATCATCTTCCCCTGGATTACACTCTCTAGGGAAAATATTAAATTGGATGGATCAGAGTTCATACATAAATGTAAGCTGAACACGTACCACTATATGTAAGATCCGAATCACACATGTAATTCACATGTCCATGGTTTCATCGTAACTGTAAAGTTGACAGCTGTTTGTATCATTCTCCTTTTATCACACCCTGCGTGCGTTAGTTGATGCCTGTCACTAATATTCTATTGTCAATTTTCCCTTTAAAATGCAGGGAAAAGTGTGTGTGCAAGTAATAACGTGATTTGCCTATGAATGTGCTGTACTGTGTTGTGCCATTCAACACATTTAATAATTCATTTTATTTGAAACATATCTACAAAATTGTGTTTCAAACTTTACTTTCAGTTCAGTTTGTTGTGATGCCTGAACACATGGTTCATTTTTAGGGACAGTTCCTAAATTTGTACCACTCAGATTAATGTTTTTAAGGAGTCAAATGAAAGTTGTTCCCTTTTTGTCATAATATAGGCATGGTCAAAGAGCTTTTTCCTCCTCCCATTTACATGCAGGATAATGGTAAAATGGAGCAATGTTTCATGACAATATTATACAAAAAAATGATTTAGTCTAACATTTTTGTGTGTTTGTAGATTTGAAAGGGTTTATGAGATGAAGATTTTCCGATGCTTTGAAATCATGGCTGTATATTTGTACCAAAAGGCTGTGAGACACCACCTACAGCTTTTGTAAATTGTCAATAGTCTAACACTGGAATTTCGGACATAATAACCAACTCTCTTTTGAGATCCACCTTTCTGCACAGTCTTCACTGATAGAATCTCATGTGTTCAAATGGAAATCACTGCCATTCAAAATGCTAAATTCAACCCGCCATTTATATCACTGACTCCTCACGTGGCCAAACACCTGCTGCTTTTCAGTTAGTGATCCCTTAAGGAATAAAAGGGGCAAAGGTATATCAATGCAATTTCCATTAGTCCATACCTCTTTTATACAAGCACTGGAGGAAGCATGTGCAGATGTAGCTGCTGAAGGATATACGAGGCTGGATTCCTCGTGCCATGATACTTACCCTGCTGTTTGTTAAAAGAGAGCGTTGCCTGTGATGTCAGATTGAAACAAAAGACAGGATGCAGCCTAATTTTCCTTTTCTTTTTTTTTTTCTTTTCTTTGTTTTTTATGGTTCATGCAGAGTGGCTGGTTTCTTTTTATCAAGCACCTCTATTAAATTCAGTTGTTTACGAAAGAAAAAAGAACTGTATTTTTATTGGGGTTTTTTATTTTTTTATTTTGTTTATTTGAGTATAAAAATACACAGTAATTGCAGTAAGTGTTTGCACAGTCTACTGGGTCATAGCCAACTAATACAGTCACATACTATACAGTAACCTGTTACTGTAATACAAACAATTATATATGTTGTCCACCCATCACAGAGCAAATCAGAATCCACTCACTTCTTGTCGTGTCTTTTGGCCATTGTTCTGAATGCAGTGGTTGAGTTTTGTGTGGACATCTGTGAGTTTTGAGAAATGAGTCATACTTTCAGAAAATGTGGGTTTATCCGATATTACAATATACAATATTGATCAATGGATAATTCTTGTGTAAATGTGAACTTTTTTTAGCTGGTGGTGGCATTAGCTGAGCAGTCATACATTGAAAGGTGAATGATGAAATATTTTAAATTTGGCCACTATTGTGTCTTTCTAGAGGGTGACATATATAAAGCCCTAACTCTAATCTATGTATTTCCTCAAATCAAATACCAACTTCCTTCATTGAGACACATGATGAAATACCTCAAAGCATTAATATATCAGTCAGTGTAGAGACTGAATTCAAGCCCAAACCTTCTCACAGTAGATCACCATGGCACAAGATTCGGAGCTTTCTGACTACACCACTATACATGAGCTTCGGGGAACTGAAACCAACAGTGTTAACAATGAACCGTCAGGCAAGAGCAGTAAGTAAATAGAGACTAGAAAATAATTTTTTACGTGAATTCAGCTATATTTGGACATTTTCTGTAATTCCTTCTTGTGTTTGCATTGTTGTCATAAATTAAAAAAAGAAAACCAAACATATGATAAATTTCTGAATCCATCAAGGTGTCTACTTTGTTTATGTGAAGAAATGAAGTGTGTATGATATTTTTACAAAGCATGGCTCACCATTTTGTTCTATTTGACACAAAACTATTTGTCAGTGACATGTGGTAATTTTGTGACAGTTTCATTATCGTAGGGCCTTGCTTTCAACCAAAATGGCATATTTCAAAGAACATATTTAAACTTATTTCTTCTTTTTCTTAACCTTAAATAGTATGTGTCTAAACTTACTTGATACTATGTATTAACCGATTATGATGGTTTATGATAGCTCAATGGATTATTACATCAACAGACAGGCTTTGGCCCTATAGGCTAGGCTGTTGATTATGATGTTAAATTGATTAAAGAGTCCAACATATTTTCAAAAATATCTAATTTATTTAAAATATTTTGTAGAATTAAACCATCTTTTCATCAATTCATCACTTCATCAACCCAAGGTACATAAATTCATCAACCGATCATTGACTTCTTTTTTTGAATGGTGCATTCATCTAGCCTATTCATCAGCCTGGCCATTAATTCATCAAATTATTTCGAACATTCATATCTGTTCATCAACTCGTTAAATTTGTAATCACAAAGACACAATTTGGGCGATTGGAATCAATTTGAAGTCCGTCTATAAATCATTAAAAAGTCAAACTCTGTGTACATAAAAGTTGGCTGTAGACTATGATGGCATTTGTTGCTGAGATCATCATCATACAAGAGCTTCAATTTAAGGAAGTTTTGCAGGAAACATTAAAAGACTAATCATCTTACATCAATGTGTGATCAGATTTTGGCAGAAGTTAGAAAGAAGTGTCATTATCCTGGATTACAGAATGATGTGTATGTGTGACGCCAACAGAAGGAAGACTCCTCAGAAGTGGGATTTTAATTCTAGCAGTGTTGTGTGTCGTACAGGCCACTCTTAATGTCTCGCTGCGCCTTGCCTGTAAGTTACGTACAACAATATTTTTTCTCACTAATATAATATAAGCCATAGCACACTGGCAATCAGTGTTGTAATACTGTAAGTTCCTCAGTTGAGTGTTTTGCAACCAAAACCCGAAATCTTTTGTTTTTTTCCAGTGTATGCAAAAGGAAATACAGATCAGCTTCCTTTCAGTTCCTCCATAATAACAGACTCGTGCCAGATTGACCAGTCTCAACAGAATCCAACCCAGGTATGTTCATGCTGCAACAACCTGTTGAGGGAATATGAAGCCCTCAAAAAAGAGAGAGACCTCCTAAAGAGCTGGATCATTCAACTGACTGGAAACAAGCCTAAAGAGAATGACTTCCCAAACTCTGGGTCTGGTTCACTGGAGGAATTCCTTGATCTGCAGAGAAGCTGAAGTTGAAGTTCAGCGCAGACCACATTCAAGCATTAGGAACATGACTCAGGGCTGCAGGCATGCAACAGCGATTTGTGCACCATTGGGTTTGCCTTTTTAACATCTGATCAGCTAAAAGGATAGTATGCTAGTAGTCAAATTGTTTGTGCCATCATCAAATGTTGCCTAGATGCTCCTTTAAATCAGGAGGCATCAACTATTTTCACGTTGTGGACCCTTGGGTGCATAGGGCCTACCATATTTTAACGAGACATCATATATTTTGGTGGCCTTGTAGCGTCTTTCAGCTAATTGTTTTGATTTTATTCGGTTTCAGTCGCATGGGTCTCATCAGTGTGGTTTCCAGTCACATCAGAAAGATGTTCTGCTATTATACACCGATCAGGCACAACATTAAAACCAGATACCGGTTTTGCCACTGAAAACTGGCTAAATGGCATCTGACTTCCCTATGCAGACCCTTTTCTGTGTTCGTGTTCAGATCATTAAAACAATAATGGGAAAACCTGCAATACTGTTGATATTTCCATTTCATTTCAACAATATTGGAATTCAAAATTCAAGAATTCAGATAAATATTAGTGAATTCTTTTCATGATCCTTATAAGATTCAATATTTTTTTGATTTTTGTAATTCTCTTGCTAAACCAGTGAACACACTGTGTTTGCAATTTACCCAATAAAACCACAGAATTGCAGTCACACTTGGGTGCATTTTTATGCCATATATCAACCAATTAGTATGACTGTACGAAGAGCATATATAGGAAGGAATCAAGATAACTACAATGACAGCTCAGAGTCGTTACTCATGACAGAAACATACTTTTTAATTGATGTTGGTTGAAAGCTGGATTTTGTACACGCTGGAGAGGCTGTCTTAATCCGATCCAAACCTTTTTGAGACAACAGATAGATAGGCCTACACACAAATTACTACAGGACAATGTACAGAGTATAGGAAACCACCTGGAAAACTCACATTGCTCATAATAAAATTAGAAAAAATGATATGCCTGTTGAAGGTGACAGCGACCAGGACAGTGGGTTGTAAAGCAACAGTAAAATAATAATAATAATAATAATACTAATAATAATAATAATAATAATAATAATAATAATAATAATAATAATAATAATAATAATAATGCAAATACAAATACACCTCAGCCACCTGAGTTTGGGGTTGCTGCTGCACCCTCAGCACCTCTACTTCTCGCTGCTCTGGCTGAGCGATGTCTCAGTGTGGAAACTCCTCAGGACCAGCTTTGTCTTGTGTGCATGGTACACCAACAAACAGCGGTCAGTAACTTTCCTCAGTAATCCAAATGGCCTTTCAGTTTCATTGGACACACTAATTGTTAATCAGTTTATTTATTGAAATCTTGATAATTAATTTCGGGAGGTGGAGAGGTGCGTAATGGGGGGTCATGCAATGCACCATGGGGGGGCATTGCACCTCAATTAATTTTTTTCACTACATCAGCAGGCTGGGTAACTTTCTCACAGAGGTACTGACACATCAGTCTTTGTCGTAACCGGGAGAAGTGAAACAGATTAAAATCCTGGCTAAGACAATTTTTGTGGTTTTAACTGGACCCACATCCTGTTAAGGAATTTACAGTCGGTAAATTCCCTAACAAACCTTTACCCTGACCAGTCTAGCAGTGTCTGCCACGCAACATATTCCGTGGGTAGTTTTAAGACACACCATGTTAGGACGAAAGGTACAATGTAAAAAAAAAAAATCTCATCAACTTTTATATCTGATGTATCTGTCTATAGACCGCACACTTCCCAAAAAAAGCCCCTGCTGTAACTACTTAATTCGAATTATAAAAAAACGAGATTTTGCTATTCTCTTTCTGTATGAAAGGCAACTTGCGTCGTTTGGGAAATGGCACTCAGTGAGCGGAGTTCTGGGGAGCTTTCATGTCAAAAAATGATTCTGGTTAGAGTTTTTCCGCATGTTCTTTGTGTTGTCCAAGCTTTATACATGGATATAAATTAGTAGGACAATAAAAAAATCAGGATTTCACGTTGCAAATCTGAGGTTCGTGGCCCTGAAATGTGGTTTTACTCACGACTAATATAAAAATCCTTCTGTGTGTGTGTTTTTACACCAATGCACAAGTATCAGCAGTCAATTAATTCAACTTTGTCTACGAACTTCTTTGAGATCAGAGGGTCTTTCTTTGCTGATAGGTTTGTCAAAGGTAAAGTGACAGAAATGAGAGCTGCAGGGCATTCACTCATCATTTCTCATTAACACTGTGGGCTTTGTTTTAATTAGCTGTTGTGACTGACACCTGTGTTCCTGTGACACTGTATTCAAGCCTTGCGTTATCCTCCTTCCCAGCTGTTACTCGCCAATCATCCCAAAGTTGTCTGTTGTCTCTATCTCTCAGAATAGAACCACATGTAGAAAGCTGCCTTCACTGTTTGGTGGACCTCGGTAGCAGCAAAGGCTAAATGTTCGATTTTCTTCTTTTTTTTGCTTAATGACTTGGCCAAACGAAAACTGAATGACGTGTCCACGGAAAATTTTTGTCTTTATGTGCTGGCCTTTAATTGAGTTGAAACATTGGTAAAGTCTGTATTTGTTTGTATTTTCAATATAACAGGAAAATTTAGCTGTTGGCAGCTTTATGGTAGTATACGTAAAAGAGTTTTTTAAATGCATAATAAGAAGCAATCACCTTAACTAAATGTAGTACTAAAATAAAACAAACTTGTGACAATGCACTTCAAACACCATGAACACACAGCACTAAAAACAATAAAGTAAATGTTATACAACTTCATCTGCTTTTGTGAGTTTTTTGTGATCAAATTTTGGTCTCCTTGCTAGAGTGTTAATTAAGAGTAATTAGAGTTAGGGTCATAATTAGCATACCAAACATAAAAAAAATATACACATATATATAATATATATATATATATAGGTCTGCACAGTAATGTAAACATTCATATTCAGATATTCACATACATTGTATTTATATGTTTGTGCCCATATATACCTGAAAACATTACAGAGAGTCTGCTCTGTCATACATCTGCCCCTGCAAAAACCGCTTTACCCAACCCAATCTTATCATTCCCCCACTTCCATTTACTGGAATCCCAGTAAATGGAAAGAATTAAACAAACAAACAAATTTTTAACAACACTAGGTCAAGACGTGGTACACGATTGGACCGCACATGGTCAATGTGCAAAATCAAGGATGTAGTTGAAAACTGTTGTAGAACTGCTGTAAACAACTACTTTCAGTGGAAATTAGCTACAGCCTGCCGGAAAAGTCACTGAGTGTCGCTAGCTGACGTAATGCGCTAATTAGAATATTCATGATGTCATTGAATCGTATTTGCATTCTGCCTAGTGTCAGCCGGTGTCAGCCCTGTATGATCGCTTCTCTCTTAGTCTCTGTGCTCACATATATAGTAATTCAGTGTAGCCGAATTCCCAATAAAGCAGTTCTAATTGACATGTTTCTCTGTTTCTGTTGTCAGACAATGGAACAAGTATGAAATAGTGACTGAAACACAGCTCACTAAGACTACAGGCTAACAAGCAGTCACTTCTCGGCCATTTCCAAGCTGCCGCCCTGCACTGCTAAAAACCTATTTTTATAACTGCACGTCGTCTGACAAAATCACCACACACATAAGTTGAACACAGTGGCTGTGCCGTGATTTCAGCTATATTTACTTGTAAAATGATCACTAAGAGAGAAAGTTAGAAGCTCATTCAAGTCTGTGTCAGCTGCTGTGTCGTCAATTGAATGAGATGCATAGAGAGGTGTGCCTGCGGAGGAAAAGCCAGACGTTGCGCTCGCAGGACAACACTGGTGACTCTCATCTACGGAAAGTACCCAAGGTTTGTACAAAAAGTCGCTAGATTTGTCACTAGGTGCTTTTGTGAAGAAAAGTTGCTAAAGGGGTGTGAAAAGTCCTTAAATCTAGCAACAAAGGCGCTAAGTGGCAAAGCTGCCTGTAAATTCCCCCCTGATGACATATTAGACACTGTTTGTGCCAATAAATTTTGAGAGACCAATGGCCAATGGGGAAATTCAAACACTCGGCCGGCCAACCAATGGTTTCATTTGGTTTATTCATCACTCATTCCCATTTATAGGGCTTGACAGTAACGCTGCAGAAACACTATAATAGTTTGACCAAACCTCCACACAAAAGGAGCAGGCCCCATTACAGACTGAGACCCACACTTGTCAGCAGGGTGAGACACGAGTGCAGTGCCTAAGTATAAACAGAGGCCCAGCCAGATTTCAGACTGTGATCCTGTGCAAACACAGCAAGCTGACTGTTAGCCACTGCCATGCGATCCAAGTCCCTCTGAGGGTGAGGAGAACGCCTACAGATGGTCAAGCATTCCGAAATGACGCATGACAGTCCGGATTTAAATGCTGCTGACAGGATTGTGTATATCCTTGTGTGCTCAGTACATGCGCACGCAAACTTGGAGCCACACATGTGCTGTACAAACAAGTACAGCTCTGCTGCATATATCAGATGTAAAATGCCATGTCAAACACACAGCTATACGGGGTAAAGATATGGTATAGAGGGGGGGGCAACTCTCACAATTATAGGCTAGCTAATGAAACAGAAAGGAAAATCTGACAATACCACTTCTAAGTCAGTTATCTTTACATGATAACATAATAACATAACTCAGAGAATATACTGACTGATCAGGCTCTACTTGACTGTTTGCTAAACCCCCGTCCCTGAAAAGTGATTGTACGAAAATGTTCATCTCAACCCTGCAATACCTGACCCTTGCAGCCACTTTCTTTTCATGCCTCCTACATGGATGATCAATTTGCGATGATGTTGACTTTTTATCTGACACCTCAGTCAGGCCTCAGTCTTAGGCCTCTGCAATATATCATGTATGTAACAGAACATATGCATATTTAAGACCCCTTTTACTGGCTTCGCATTTTAAAAAGAATCCACACATTGGCATTAGCATTATCTTAACCTACAGTAGCCAGGGGCATTAGTTATTTCGGCCGACAAAGTCACTGGCTGGAAATGAGACGCCTGCTTTCGTTTATTTGTGTTTGAAAGTTTCAAAATTATTGCAAATCTCATACGGTGAATCAGCCACCACTATCACTGTCAACTGCGAAGCGTGACAGGAACAGCACCAGTAACTAATAGTGGCGGGGCAGATTGATTTCTGACTAAAACAATCACTGCATGAAAGTTGAATTTAATTATTACATGATTATTTATTCCCACTGGAACGTACTGTAGAATAAAACAGTAAGTGTTTCACTAATACTCAGAGTGGAGGAGGGTTGTAACACAGCTTACACACTCCCACACAGTTATTATGTCTGTACAGTTGAACTATGTCTCAGTGGGAAATACGAGAGAATAAGGGAGTCTCACACATTATATTTTTAGCTATTCTTACATAATTTTTCATAGAAAGAACTCAACCAAATCAACTGACAGATTCTCAAATTGCATTTTGGGGGATGGAGATAATTAAAAATTCAAACGCCATCTTATTGTACTGGAATTTGCCTCAGCATGTGTATTTACTAAACATCAGCAGTTATTTATGATGGGAGAGTGTGCATTGACTTGTTTTGTTTCTTGGTGGGAGAAGAGGAAGCAGCCAGATTTGGGTTTTTAGTATATTTAATTGACACCTACACAATAATATCCCAGGCTACCATTAAAATAGAGCCAACCAACAGCAGTAGCTGAATTCTGTTAGGAATTTATTACGAATGGGGGCTTGCTGTTTTTTGAGTAAAAGTTTTGGTAAGCCCTGACAAACTATTTCCTAACCAAATCATTAAAAAATCCGATATCCTGCATGTACTTAAATAGTACAGTCCATAGCATGTCAGTATAATAATTGGGTGAAAATGGAGCAGAAAAATGGAGCAGAGGGGTGAAAAGTTTGATCTAAGGTTAGGGAGGTGTCTGGATTTTTATCTCTCTAAGACAATGTACGATCACATTTTTTCTCCTACAAAATCTCTGTGGAACTATCTTCTCTCTTTCTTCTAAATGTCAAAATGCTTAAGTGAAACTCTAACTGGACCATTTGTGGCCTTGCCCTGCCTGTGATGCTTGTGTAATTGTAAGCTGTAGACAGCAGAGAGTATACTGCATGGAGCTTAATGAACAAAATGAGATCTCTCTGTAGAATAAAAGTACAGCAGGCAGGGTCAGAGTTCAACACCAGCCTTTCAGTTGCTAATTGGCTGAGCTTGTGATCTCTCCCGGAAGGTCCCGTCGTCAGAGCCTTCAACTTCCTGCTTTCAGCCCTCTTCCTGTGACAGCTTCAAGCCAACAACTGACCCAAATCTACTGAATGACTTGTCATAACTGAGCTTTAAACAGAACGCATTTCCCAGTCTCCTATATAAATGGTTTAGGGGCCTTACTTGTCTTCCCAAGTAAACTTCCTCTTCCCGTTCTTCTCTATATAATTACTCTGCAAAAGTGAAAGCTTAAACTAAACAGGTTTGACCTTTGCAGTTCCCTCCACAGCTCTAAAAAAACCGCCAGAAAAATGATGGTTCGCACACCCACAGTACGAGATTAATCTTGGCTTATGTTGGGCTCCTTTCTTTCTTCACTGAAAACCGGGAGCTGACAAGAGGTGCAGAGCTAATCTTCCCACAGTCAGGTTGCAGGGACAAGCTAGAGATAAGACGGGGCTATAGATAAGGCTGGGGACCCCTGCAGCAGAACCATGAGCTGCGAGGGGGAGATCCTTGAACCTGATACAAAATGAAAGGAAGAGGCTCTGGAGCTCTGGGGCCAAAGCTCCCAGAAAATTAATTATAACAACGCCCCCCCACAGGGCCATCTTCAACACCTGATGACATTCTGCTCGCCATTCTGGAGACAACAACAAGCTGGCATGGTTTGTGTGTCCACAGACAGGGTTAAGTAGAAATCTTATGTTGGAGAAATCAAGTTAGCAGGAACTTGCACAACGTGAATGTCGATAAGGAAAACACACCACTGTGAATCTCTCTCATTTTTTCTTTTGCTCTGTTCGTCTCTTACTGACATTACGTTGTTCCTTTCCTCCACATAAGCTTGACACTGACATGTAACACTCACAAAATTCATTTAAATTTTTCTTTCTAGTCTCAATTATGTTTCGCTCTAGTCTCTACAATACACAGTGTATACAGTATGTACCATTTTGCTGCTCCAGAGTAAACAAGACAGAGTCAGACATCAATAAAAACTCTGAAGAATTGGGCAGCTCTGTCAAGCTCCCTGGTAAGTGAATGACAAACCCTTAGAAACCACAATAGTGGAAGGAGGTTGTGTACTAGAACAGAGTCTTTACCAGTATCCTGACACCTTATATCACACACATTGACACAAAATCTCACCGGTCCAGCCTTTTGTGCTGTACTGAACACCAAACCATCATTGAATCTGACATCTTATTGTAACCCTGCTGTGTTTGGCAATAACCTGTCAGGGAGCGGAGTGCCATATTAGGTCATTATTTTATTACCCTGAATGTTCACACTTGCCTTGTTAAGCTCCCCCCCTAAAACTAGCTGCCACTCTGACTTTGCAGGCGGCTTGCGTGTACTTGCTGCAGTGTTCATGCAAGTCCCACAGGGGCTTATTAGAGGGAATGGTAGGGCCTCTCACAACCTCAGCACACTCTCACTGGTTCCCCTCACAACAGCCAGCGGAGAAAAGGGGAGAGAGGTTCAATATTACCAGGCTCACGTCGCCCCGGAGTTCAGACACATTCTCACTGCAGTCGCTCTGCAGCATTGAGCAGAAAGGTCACTGGCGTGTTTGAAATTCTGTTTTCAAACATTCTAATCATACAGTGGATAGTTTTATTCACATTCATGGCCATCAAGCATTTACTGTCTAAGGCTATATGAGGTGGGGGGACAGAATGGACAAGCAATTGGGATGACATAACAACCAAGGTCCCAAGGCCACAGAGATGCCCAAAGGAATGGCTAACTGACTGTGGTGCGTTGATGCCTTTCAGCACATGTTGAAAGGACATTTACCCACCATTCTGCTTGTTCAGAGCTAGCAAGGAGCTGAAACCGGAATATTCTAATCTGTAGTCAGACAAGTTATCCTCTGTGCCACTATCCCCATAGATAGGAGCAAATTTTGATCCTTGATCATCGATTGTTGATCGTTGATCGTGCTGCCAGATTGAACTTCTGTCATTTCTCAACTGAGAGATTACAGTCTATTTACATCATTATATTGTGTATTAATAAACAGTAGTCTAGTCTCTGTATTTTAGCAGTGTGGCTAAAATACATACAGTTTAACAAAATTTGCTGAATATGTTGATATCACAAGACCAGCAAAGTGGGAATAAAAATAAGATAAGAGATACAATTCAACACAGTTATGTCCTGGTTGAATTTGGTTTTTGATTTATTAAATTTTAACACAAACCCTCAAAATGGCTACTTCTGGTGCACCAAGTAGCCATTTTCCAGGTGTTGTGTTTTTCCCAAGAGAAGCAAACTGCACACTGCAAAAATGCAAGAAGATGGAAAAAGATTTACCATTTCACTGAGACAATTATATTTTGATATATACCAATAGCATATAATTGTGTGGCCCTCTTTAGTTCGGCCCACCGAAAGTTAACTAACTAGAGGATAAGGCTTCTTAATGACCTTGATAAATTCAAGTATTTGGAGTTTGAGTTGGATAATTAGACTATGATGGACTATTAGGTCTATTTGAAATCCATGCATGTTAATATAATGGGGGCCAGTGGATGTCAATCTGCTGCAAGTAGCCCTGACGGCAAGCTGGAAGATAAGACACGGACACTTTTTAGGGCACAGTGTTAAACACAAATATGGTTCGGATGAGGATTAGGTTGCTACTTTTCCATCTCAAGTCTCAAGTCAATTCAAGAATTCTACTGCGGGAGCAAAAACAGTTAATGCATGTTCTCAGGAGGGGGTCTCACACAGCATCTCTTTTCATTATTATCTAAATAATATGTGTTCATTGACTTTAATTCGGCTGTCTGGAATATGGAAACTGTGATTCCTAAATTCAGTTTGTTTTGATTGGTACTGATTATGTAAATTTAAAACTGCTTGTATTATTTTTCTCTCCTTACCCCTCTCCCTTATCACTTCTTTAAGTTTTGACGAGGCTGGCATCATTGGAAATGCAGATCATGGGAATTTTGACAGGAAACTCTGAGGTAGCTGTGAGCATTTCCCTTGTCTAGATAATGGGGTTTAAATGGGATATTCAGCTGTGTGCATTCTACTTAATTGGACATCAAACACTGCATGTACGTGAGAGATTAGGCTTCTGAGGATATGTCAGAATAGAGGAGACTACCATATTTGCTCTCTATCAGATACTTTGTTCTACATCTGTATTATTGGACAAGAAAAGCTTCTAATTCAATTTCTCACTTTAATTTACTAGGAGAGGATTAAAAAGAACTCCTCAGAGATGCTGCAGGATTATGCTATAGCACTTTCCTGCTGGTAGGTTTTTACGTGTCCTAGGAATGGGCCATGCTGATAGCTCTTACAGCTGGTGGAATGTGTATAGGATACTTAGGAAGGTTGCTGACAACCAGACAAAGAAAATACTTTTCATTTCTATACTGGTATATAATTCAACAATGACCTAATCTGAGCACCTTTTTTTTTAGAAAATAATGGGAGTTTTATTCGTTTTTCACTGCTAAATATTGTATTTATACACCTCAGATCATGTCTAATCATTGCAATGTGTAAGTAAAGGAGTTTAGATACCAAGAGACAATGATATTATGCAATGCCCCAAGCTGACATTTTGACCCGATGCTTAAGCTACAGAAAAGCTCTTCCAAAATGAAAAAGGTTCATCCTTTGTCAAGCATGAGTATCATCAGTACATTTTGTTGCAATCTGGCCATTAGATTTTAAGATTTCTAAAAATATGATTTATCCTCTAGGGACCACAAATATGGTCCAGACTGAAATTCAGTATCTCAGCAACCATTAGCTGGATTCAGGATCCCCAGGAGACTGAATCCTGCTGACTATGGTTCACCAGCGGGTTGACATTTCTGGCTTTTACTGAAGTATCTTACCGACAACAGGATGGATCACCGTGAAATTGGAAAGTGTATGCAATACTTTGATTTATGACTAAATGACTGCAAAACTAATGGCATTCTCATCAGCCTCACCTGTACTTTGTGTTTGGTGCTAATTAGCAAATGTTAGCATGCTAACACACAAAACTAGTTAACTAAACTAACATGCTAAACTTTCACTAAATGGTGAAAATAATACATGAAACATACCTATTAGACATCAGAGCATGTTAACCTACTGACCTGTGCATTTACCTCAAAACACATCTATGCATAAGTAGCTACCACCCCGCAGAGCTGCTAGCATGTCTGTAGACTAATCTTGTTAAATTCCAAATAATCATCATCACCCTCTGTGTTGTTGCAGGTACAGCTATCTAACATAAAAATTCAGTATTAGTGTATTCAGTTTATGCCTAATACATACATGCTGTACATACAAACCACATGTATGAAAGTTTGTTCCAACAGGCATACACTGGTAGTGGATACAATAATAGCTACAAATATGCAATGTTTTTTAATGTATTTTTACGTCAAAAATACCATGACGTTGAATCACCACTTGTGCACCTCTCAAAGCACAAGTCTCAAAAAATATTAAACATAACAATAAGCAATGTACTGTAAGTTTCAGCAAGGTAAGATTTTTGCAGGGTTATTGTTTTGGGTTTCATTATATTATGCATGTTTTCATATTCTTGTGTCCACCCCCCTGTAGATGCTTCTTTATTTGATAGAAACATTAGGCCACACCTGCACATACACACACTCCCTTATCTCTACAGTATATTGTTCAGTCTTCCGTAACAAGTAGACATAAGTGCATGGAAACGCACACACACACACACACACACACCTTTCTTTGCTGATCCTTTCTAGAAAAGTGTCTAAACTTTTCCCATTCCCGTTTCCACAGGGCCCCATATCTCACTGGAAGGGAGAGAAATAAGCAGCAGCGTGCTGCCTATGCCAGCCTGTCGGATTTGAAGTTTATTAAGTATATCAAACCAGGGCCGGCCCCCTCAGGGAACATTTGCAATCCAAAGCTCTGCCTGCTTTTGCTTCCGCCAGCATCAAGCTGTCACAAACACTCCACTTAATTTGCAAAGCAGTGCACAGAGGGGGGAAAAATAAGAAAATAGGAAACAAGTGTCATTTTCCACCATGTGTGAGTACACCATTTGCATCTAAAATCAATTTGATGAAAATTGTTGGTTTTTGCTCTTGGGGAGAGCTGATGCATTGGGTTGTTAAATAGAGCTAGGTTTACAGTTTGTTCTGTTGTATAAAGTAGCCTCAAAATGAGGACTCCACATTTCTAAAAGAGCTATATTCTGTTTTAGATTACATTTACCAGGAGAAATACACAATTCAATGCTTGCCTGTGCTGTGTAGCAGAAACAATATATGTCCAATATCTCTTTCTAATACCCAGCCATAAAAACGCTTATCTTAGTGGTTAGGATGTGTTTCATTCCTGGTACTGTATTGAGCTTTATTGACTGATTGATTTTGAACTACTCATGGCCAGCCAAGCAAACATCAGCTGCAGTGAATTTTGAGCTGACACCCCCACAGCCACTACCAATAGCATCACCACTGTCCTACACACTCACAAGCTGCTCGCCTCTCAACTCAAAAAACTGACGGACCGTCTCCGCTCCACACTCCCAGACCAGATATGCAATTTATCAGCTGGAAAACATGCAGGAGGGCTAAAGGTGGAAGAGCCTTCTATCTGGTCTCGCTACACCAGCCCCTGCTCAGTATGCTCCACCTGGGCTCATTTCACCCTCCAGCGGACAGAAGAGTATATATGGGCCCCTCAGTAAAAGACCTGAAGCGCTCCCACCCATATTCTTTCCACCTCTCCTCGCCTCCTTGCCTGAGGGGGAGATCAGACTGACAGGGCCAACAGGACAGGGAGTTATGGTGCTCCCAGCTTGTGTGTATGTGCATGATTGTGTGGCTGTTATTACCACTGTGCGTTCATGTGTTAATGCAGGATTTGTCTGTCACATTGTACGCTACATACACTTACAATGTTCAACAAGCAAGTGTAACACGTCCTCTCTGAGAGAACGTGTTACAGTGAGATAATACAACTTTTAAGAAGGAAAATGGATTACTCTCGCTCCAGAATTAAACAATTCATTACCGCCTTTCTTTTTATAACTATAGACTAATTACATTAGCCATGATGGTTATGTCATAAGTCTGTCGTGCTGCTTTCATAGTCCAAATGAATGGACTTACTGTGGAAGATCTGAGCCATTTTCAAATTGGTTCTGGGAACCTTTAAGGCAAATGTATAAGCCTGTAGAGCATAAGTGATGCAATGGCTTGAGGTTATAGCTCTGACACAGGTGATGGTCGTACAGGCTGGTCCCACTACCAAGATGTTATTAATGTGAGAGGATGAATGTCCTACAAGCTACAGTAGTTTGTGGTGTCTTTTATCAAATACTAATTCAACTTCTGTCTCTCCCTTTTTTTTTCTCCTTACTGATTTTGCCAACCTCTCTTTTGTGAGCCACATGAGAGCTCACTAGACAATGTGCTTTTACCAAAGCTTGGCCTTGTACTCAGCTGCTACAGCCTCCATCTCCAGGAGTTACTAATTGTGTGTCCTGCATCTAATGCTGTATACCACTAATACATAGCACACTTTCTTTTCTCCCTGGTTGTTTCTCAGAGCTATGTGCTTTTTAGCATAGTGCTATATGCACGGCTCTAGGGATGGTAATATCGGTCTATCAGTGGGTCAGTCCATCAGTTCTGATATATCTCAACAACTATTAGATGGATTGCCATGAAATTCTGTGCAGACCTTCATGATCTCTAGAGGAATCTCTATATGAATTCTACTGACTTTGGCGCTCCCTTGACTTTTCTTCTAGTGCCCCAATGAGGTTGACATTTATGGTTTTGAGGCTGGTTTCTCAACAACTACTGGATGGATTGCTGTGAAATTAGGTACAGTCACTCATGTCCTCTGCACGATTATTTAAATTAAGTTTGGTGATCCTCTGACTTTTGATCTAACACTATCATCATGTTAAAAAAAAAATTCAGTTTTTGACCAAGCACTTGCAAAACTAATGTCATTCCCATCAGCCTCAGCAAATTAGCAAATGTTGGCATGCTAACACACTAAACTAAGCTGGTGAACATGGTAAACATCAGTATGTTAGCAATGTCATTGTGAACCATGTTGCCATGCTAGCATTAGCATTTGGTTCAATGCACTTGCTGTGCCTACGTCTATTGTCACAGGACCACTAGCGCAGCATGATAGCAAACGCAACTAAACCGGAGAAAGTTGTTTTGTTAAAAGTCATTTTTGTGAACCATATGGTAGCTATATAGAACTGGCCAATGAATATAACTCTTTGCTTTTTAGCGGACGTGAAAGAGTCCTCCTTCTTTGAGCAATTCTCTGTCTCTCTCATACATACAAAACACTCAATTTCTTACAAAGCCCAAAGCATCATTCAACAGACCACAGTTTTAGTCTGCCTATTGGCTCCAATAGCAAAGAGATGTAAGAATTCACAATGACATACCTCCCTCAGATCTTTCAATAACACAAGTGGATTCTCCCTGTCTTACAATGTCAGACCCTTAACCAGGTTCAAAAAAACACACACGCACATGAACACAGATCTGTCTTCTGAAAATTTACAAAGTCTCATTGGAGCTATGCATGTAATGAAGAGAGTGTGTGCCTGAAGCCACAGCCAGCACTGGATGAAAAAAAAAAAAGAAAAAAAGCAAACTGTCAGCTTTGCTGGATATTCCTTTGGTTTTGTTTTATTTCAGAAATGTTGAATGGAGAACGGCAATGTGGAAAATCTGGCATTATATCAAAGGAAAGGCTATATGAATATGTGGACAAGTGCATCTGCATATAAATACTGTGGATTTTAACGGTTTTGTAGCTGTTGCATGCTTCGAGGGTTAAAAAAAAAAAAGGTTTAGGGTCACCAAAGAAGATGAAAACAGGTGTATTGCAATCATTTCACTTGCTTAAAGCCTGGATATGTTTTTCAAAGATGGGCAAATTTAAGCCATACTACGTCAACAAATATTTTATATATAATGCATTTCTCATATAATGTGATATGTATGTTAAACATTTGTAAATTCACATATTAACGGTGCTGTTCCAATTGATCTACAACGCAAGATGAGAGGAACTATTTGCATATGGCAAAATCTGCGTACAGCATTCATACATAAGTAAGTGCAAGCTGTGTCTACTGCTTCTCTTTTAGTTAGCAACCCAAGGCAAGGGTTAGCCCCCTAGCAGGTTTATGCATGCAGAGGACGTGCTAATGCTTTTGAAGCAAAATTATGCACCGCTTTAAAATTTTAACACCTACAAAGCTAACAGCATACGGTATGCAGCAACATGTGGTGGAGTGTTGACTATGGAGGGCTTTGGTTTGAGGATAGATGTTACACAGCTGGGACTGGCAGAGCTTAATTAACCTCCAGTGAGTAACATTCATTTAGTGACACATTTATTTTCATCTTCAGCAGTTAAAAATAGAATAGCTATACATCTGTTTCTGTTAGTGTTGCTATCATGAAAACTGAATGATAACATACAATAACATACAATGTAAAGTTTATGTGTATATATATAGCTAGAAGCTAGAAGGGAATTCACCCAATACAAAATAATACACATATTACTGGACAACACTAAAACTCAACAGAATGGGTTTAATAAATAGAAATTTGTGTTGGAAATGTCAGGAAGACACAGGCACCTTGATACACTTCATGTGGGAATGCCCAATTAACCAACCCTGCTGGAGAACAATTTTGGAATATTTGAGCAATTGGATGGGAAGGACATAACCATTATCTCCAAGACTTTTTTTATTAGGGGACTGAACCCAAATACACAACATATCGGGTGAAGAACTTTCGTTTATCATGGTAGGCATCACAGTGGCTACTAGGACAATACTTAGACACTGGAAAACACCCAAATCTCCAGTATTAAAAGAAACACAAACACCATGGTTAAAACCGCTTCATATGAGTGTATGCTTAACAGGACTAAAGACAGAAACAAGAGTAAAGCACCAGTTTGGGAACTTTTTTGGACTTGCTGTATATATATCACACTGGTAAGCCTGTATTCTTCCTAGTCATGTTATTATCACAATGTTCCTTACACTATTGATGTTATTTTTTTGTTTTTTTTCTTTTTGGCTTATACCACAGATGTTATAGGTATTGTAAGCAACAAGAAATTTCTCACAATGACACACAAAGTACTGTCATGTGCCAAAGATAAAAGCAATAAAAAAAATGTGTGATTTATAAAAAAAAAACAAACGCACTCAGTCATCATGCACCACGGGAAAACCCCTGACCCCTACCTAGAAAAAAAAAATGCGTTGACTTGAAAGACGAGACATCTCTAACCAACATGCTGTTTAGAGTGGCAAGCCGAGCCAGCTGCTTGGAGCCGAGGCCTCGTTGGCAGCACCACCACTTGTATTAATGTGCAACCATCACTCTCCCCTGCATCTAAATGTTTCATTACAGCCTAGGCGCAGACACAATTTCGCGGCCTATATGGGGTCGCTCACCAGCAAGCGTGCTCTCTTAAGGGAAAAGTAAAGCATGACAAATTGAAATAAATGAGAGTGGGAGAGAAGAGGAGACGTGGTGAGGGAGGAGGACGACGAGGCCTTTTCTCCATATGGCCTCACAGGCAGGATAAGTCAAGTATTTTTTCTAATATCTCTCGGCTTCTGTCTTGAGGCATTCAAACTTCTTCACCTCTTCCTCTCTGTCATTTATCCATTTGTATTAGTGATGACCTGCTTTTGTTTCCAGTTGTTCTACTATTGATGTATGGCACTTTTTACAAGATTAGAGGCACAAAACTGAAAATGGTCCAAAAATTAAATCTGTGTGCACCCAACATCATTCATGGCCCTTAAGATGCTTAAGATTTCAAAATATGACCATTTTCTGCTTCATACATGCAAGCACCTTGCCAGGGTTATCTGATACAATAGAGTCAGTCCAATAAACGGGGGATTTTATCTTTTCATACAGTAAACATATGATGCTAGTGCTAAACCACGTGGGATATACACAATGATAAATTGTATTATACATCCTTGATCAGTGCTATCAGCTTTTCTATATCTGCTAAAGGGCTTTGACCCTGGGAACTTCAAGGAAATGACAACTCAATTCTGATAATCTGACCAATTATTTAGCAGACTCATGACTGTGAGAGAACAATCTGTTCAGCCCTCAGGTCAGTCTCTGGAGACGATCTAATAAAAGTGGATTTATGAAACTGAAAGAGCATCCGCGATGTTTTTATAAATTTAAATACTATGTCATATCCTGAGATTTATGATACTGTGGCATAAAAAGCTAGATATTTTCCAAAACAGAGACACATGGGTTAAAAAAGAAAAGAGGGGGAATAAGCTCTGTTTGAGTTTGGTTTGTATCATCGGAAGCAAAGAGGTTGAAGAGAAACTAAAAGAGGCAGTGTTTTTTGAGGCGAATTTCAAGTCAGTATGTGGCATTTGGTTTGCACGTGTGCAAGTACACAAGCATGTGATCAAGACACACACACACACACACACACACACACACACGTGTGTGAGCCCCCCCCTTCCATAACCTCACTCAAACCCCCATGGCCTAGAAGCCTGTAGCCCGTCGTATCAGTGAAGCAACACCGATATTCCACCACGGCAGGTGTGTTGCCGTAGCAACATGGCCCTTTCATCTCCTGATTCCTCATTGGGTATGCATATTCGGTTTGGTGCCCTCATCTCCACTTCGCCCACCCTAACCCCAATCCCCCAGCCAGTCAATCACATGTTCGTCTCATTTCTCTCCTCTGATTGGCTTGTTCTTCTCATGCCCCCCTTCAAAGTATTGATCTTCATACATGGCTGACTGCCGCATGACAATAAGCAGAGAATCACCTGTGCTGCTGTCAATGCATGAGAAAGAAAGACAGAGAAAGAGAGGCAGGGAGTGGAAAGCACACCTGATGCATGTTTGAGTACCACACCAGTGAGGCTCAGGAGGCGCTTGAACGCGGCGCTTCTCGAAAATGATGCCCTCGTGGAGAATGGGGATCAGATATAGAGAAGAGGCTTATGGATTTTTTTCTTTCCATCCTCACTTTTCAAAAAGAAAAAAAAATACAGAGCTTTCCTGCAACTGAAAGCCATGGTAAAGCTGGACAGAGAAACACTGACAAGACATGAGGACAGTAAAGAAATGGTCAAGTGATAGTTTGTATGAGTTCTTCTGAAACCTCACTCGATCTAAGACTGTTGTGTGACAGAAGGGTAAGAATGTAGTATTGTATGTAGCTGATATTTTTGACAGGTATGAACACTTATCTGATGCAATACTGTGGTTTGACTGATCGATTATATATGCCTTGCAGTGCTCATCTGTACGTGCCTCTGCAGGTTTCTTATCCCTGGGTCTGTAATTTTTTCTTTTTTTTTTCTGCTGGTCTTCTTCAGGGGATCCCAGGGCAGTCAGAGGTATTGACTTCCTCGTCTCTCTTCTCCCAGCCTTCGAGCTCAGGTTGTCTGCTCCGCTGAGCTCCAAAGGCCTGTTGCAGTAGTGTGGGAGGTGATATGCGGAAAACTAAGTCCTGATTATCTGGTCAGTTAGCTCCTCTTATCTCCCGACTCGTCTCATCACTGACAGCAACCTTGGTGTGTGGATAGTCAGGCGGAAGATCTTTCAGCAGCTTCTATTGGAAATCCTTCTGCTGATAACTATGTGCTCTGAAGGCAGCAGGTTGGTCTTGGAGGCTGCCTATTAGTTCAGTAACTGTTGGTCTGACCTGCTGTATGACAGTGATTGACACTGCTTGCACAGTGGTAGCAATTCAGTTGGTTAAATATGCAGGGCAAATCTAATGACTGGAAAGCTACAGCAGGTTATGAGCTATTTTACTTTATCCAACTTCTTCAGATCAGCTCTATTTTAGCACCTCGAAGTCATTTCTCGTTTCCGCTTTTTTTCTGCAAAAAAAAAAAAACTCTAAAAAACCACTGTACACTTCCTGTCCAGCACCAAATGACAGACAAAGTTAGCAACTAGCTGGTGAACACAGCAGAGCATTTTGTATTTTAAGAGTCAGGCATTTAAACTCAGAAGCTAGCGGAGAGTAAAACAGAGTTTAAATGAGATTGAATATTAGTGCCATGTCTAACTATACTGTCCCCAAATGGCCAAAAAAAGCAGGTTTAAAGTTCAGTGGGTTTTAATGGTTTTTGTCAAAAGCAAGGCAAGCTGGCTGGCAACTGTTAACTGTAATTGGATTTAGTTTTAGGCCTAGAAGGCTTAACTCCTTTCAGTTTCACTTGTTTTGCTATTTTTATAGTGTTGTGTTGAAATTGCTGAGAGCAGTGGTATTGGGGTAGTAGTCGGTCGGCAGTGTGCACGGCACTTCCTCATCCCATCTGTGTACATACACATGCTTTAATGGTCTGTGAATTTTTAGTTGGTTTTAATAACTTTTTTTCGGGTTTTAATTATTTTTTTGAAGGGTATAGATTTAATATATGTTACGTTTGCTATGGCACATCCAAAAACAAAAAAAACGTATTGGTTTTGCAAAGAAAGACTTTGTCTGATGCATCTCAACATGGCTGACTCCGTCTAAATAATAATATTCCAAAGTTTTATTAAGTTCCACATCTGTCAATTGATCTAGACATGAAAGGTATAATAGTTATAAATGTGCTTGTAATACAGTTTTTTCATAATACCATATCATTAACATTACTGAAAAAAGAGAATGAAATCCCCAAATACCACAGACATGTTTATGCAACTATCAGTGGGTTTAGAGTGCTTGTCAGTATTTATCGCACCCAAGAAATTGGCCTGGGTATGATGATAATGTATTTTATTTATCTAATATGTCTGTGGGTTAAATTCTAATTACTTTGCAAGCTTTCCACTTTGCAACAGAATTAATTAGTTGAAAAGTATTTATCTGGAAGCTTGTCTTGCCTTTGATACTGAGGCTAATAAACTTTGTATTTACATCATGAGTCAACATGCTTTCATTACTGATGTTTGACTATTTGAATCCAATATTTTCTCACATCTTTCTTCATAAAACCTTAATAACATCACTGTTATCTCTGTCCACATTCCCTTCATCTTCAGCAAAAGAGAAAGGAACCTCAAACACCTCCTTCTCTACCCACAGTCCCCCTCTGACTGATCTGACTACAGATGTATCTGGGTTGGATCACAGAGTGGAAAAAAAATGGATTTGTCGACACACACTGGCTCTGGCATTTTGAGACAACAATAGACACAGATATATCAGAGACGGGAAGAAGTGCTTTGTTCCATCTATCTCTGGTCCAAATAATCTGATCAAAAGTGCACAACAGAAAAGGAGTCTGTTGGTTCTATCATAGACGAGCTAAATTTGATTCACAGCAGGGTTTCTGAAAGGAAAGAAAAAAAATACAGCTAATTTGCAGAGCTCCAGAGGTAAGGGTGTGCACACGTAACATCTGCACCAAAAACACAGACACAAACTGAAACTGTGTTAAAGGTTCAAGAGTCACGTTTCATTTTTATTTTTCATCTTTAATTTTGAACTTTGCATTTATGCACTTCCTCACACTGTCTCTGTCTGTTTTTTTTCTTGCTCTGTCTGTTTTTCTCCCTCTTCCTCTCTTTTTCTGTCTGCACCACCTGGCTGCTTGTCGTTGATGGATGGGTCAATTTGGCAAAGCCCTAGTAGATCATAACATGTTAGTCCAAGTGATGTGGCATGGCATCTCTTAATACGATATCCAGTATCACCCTACACATACACAAACACACTGAGCCACACGTGATGGTTTGCTCAAGGATTTGTCGGGTGCACATACGATTAATGAAAATAAAAATACCATCTCCCTCTCTCCATCCTTTCCCTTTCTCTTGCCTTGGATGACATTAGGCCTCACCTAATATTCATACATTTTCAAATATTTTCTGTTTGGTGCCGCATGTAAATCTGTGTAACCAGAGGCAGAGTGAAATTGGATGTGTTGTCATCTCCCAGATTTGCTGGGAGAGTTGTGGAATTATTTCTTGTCCCCGAGCATGAATCAGTTCTTATGGTCTAACACAGGGGCACTGTCCGTCTACAGTGTATTTCTACAGTATTGAGGCGTACAGTCATTAAAGGAAAATTCTGATATTTTTAAAACCTTCTTATGCTTTTTGGTTAGAAAAACACTGTGCCAATATGAGCACTCTGCTAGAAAGAGTCCAAAAAGAGGACCCAAAATCGAGACAAAATGATTGATAAGTTCGCAATTTTGGTAAACATGCTTATTAATTTCTTTTTTCCCTGAGAGTACGATGAGAAGATTGATTCAACTGTCATATCTGTGCGTTAAGTCTGAAGCTACAACCAGAAGGTGATTAGCTTAGTTTAGCATTAAGACTGGAAGTAAGTGGAAGAAGCTAGCTTAGCAGTGTCCAAAGTACACCTACCTGCACCTCTAAAGATGACTAAATAACATGTTATATTTCATGTGTCCAATCACAAAGGAGAATCCAATCCAAGGGCAAATGGTTCCTTTGCCTTCACCTCCGCCTGTAGGTCCTTAAAGGTGTAGTAGGCGCAGGCTCTCCTGTGACCCAAGTTGGTTTTCATACATACACAGCACATTAATGTTTACCAAATTTTTTCGACAGCATCACCAAATATAATTAAACCCGCCCTCAATCAGATTAAAGACATGGTCAAAATTCATACTAGTAACTTCAGCATCACCAACAGTGTGGGAACATTGAGCTCCAAGTTTTACACAGAGTTTTCTGCTTTGTATTTGTACACAGATATCACACAGTCTTTTTGTAACCTCATCCCTGAATGTTGGGAATGTTGGGTCTCTGTAAATATAACTATAAAGAGTACGGTCTAGACCTGCTCTACATTTAAAGTGCCCTGAGATAACCTCTGTTATGATTTGGCGCTATATCAATAAAATTGAATTGAATTGAATTGATGTCATTTGTTCACAGATTTTATTCAGTCTTTTTTTTTTTTTTTTACAGATACAAATCTTTTCTACACATACACAAACTCTGGAGTTATTTGTGAACATCATTTTACAAGCTCAGTCTTTTGACCCTAACTTGTGCCCATACCTTTGGATTTCTCTTTTTCTCTCTGGCTGTAATTATTAGGATGCTCCTAAAAAACCCTCAGAGACACAAAGAAAGAGAAAGATTTGAAACATTTACTCACACGGGGTGCCATGGTAACCATTTGGTTATAAATTAATGTCTCTTTGTTGTGCAGCTGCTGAGTAGAAAGAGGAACTTGCCGCTGAAAGACCGTTCATTGCACCGCTGGATGAATTCTAATAATCTGTATCTTTTTCTTCTGTTTTTTATCCAGTATGCTTCAAGCCCCCCACGCACTCCGCTCTCCCTCGCTCATTCAGCTTTGAAAAAAGGGTCAAAGAGCCGTCTCATGAAAGGGTCATTTGTGAGTCTAAATGGGGAAGTAGACTTGCTCCTTTCCTTAATGGGGCTCGCTTCAGCAGAAGCATTTTGGGGGAACCATGGAAAGGGTTTTGTTCCTAAATGGAGCTAGATGAAAGGGGGCTATGAAATCAAGGAACTTTCTTTCCTGTTGGTGGGTGGTGCCTGTGGAGGTGATTGAATGTGCTAAGAGCCACTTCAGAACAGAGAAAAGACTGTTCACATGTTGTGTTCAATCACTTATGGAAATAAAACAAAGATGAACAACAGGAGGGGCAACTCATACAAGTATTTTGTACTGAAAATATTTGCCACAAAATATGAAAATACTGCTTTAATAGAACATACCTATTACAAAGAGATATGAGTAACCTGCTTTTACACCATTGTACATGGATACATGATCATAGCAATCACCACACTGACAAAGTTCCTATACTCATATCATTACTACAAAATCATTTACTCATTTACAAAAATACACATAAATACACAAACACATCCACACACACCAACAGCTCCTCAGGCAACAATAATCAATTAGAATATCCTGGCAAAGGCTGGCTGCACCATATAAATGATTTGATACAAATGAGCTTTTCCTAATTAAACGGTCTAATTTGCTAAAAGGGGTGTGAGAGGGAGGTTGGCGCTGGAGCCAGCTGAAATGCACCGCTAAAACAAAACGCCCCAGGTGCAGTTGAAGATGATAAATGTGAGTAAAGCTGTGTATTTTTGAAATGAGCTGTTACAGAGAACATGACATCTGCATTTGTGGTTTATAGGAGTGATTTATTTCCTGCAAACTCTATTGTAAGGCTGAAAGAGATGCTTTCATCATTCTGTAGAAAAACCAGCCACAGACAGTTCAAACCCTGTTTGTGTCTGACGTCAGCGAGATTGCTTGCAGTATTTCCTCAGCAAAACATGAAGACAATCAATTCAATCTGTTTTGCTTCTAAAGTTTCCACAGTTTCATTTTTTTCCTACTAGTGTTATATATTTACGATACTGTAGTTATAGTTGTATTTTTCATTGTTGAAACAGAAATTTTCTTTTACTTTTGACTGTGCCATATTCTACGGTGATTTCCATGTTTCCTGGTTTTGTGCTAAGCTAGGCTCACACCAAACATATACACAGAGAATAAATCTGTCAATTTTCCACATAGTTGCAAAACCTGCTGAACTCACATTGGTTTTATTGGGGTATTGTTGTTGTCATTATTTTTAGCATACTGTTTCTGTCCTATGAAATAAGGTAAGGACAACAAGCACCTATCACATGCATCTCTTCATCTAACCACTTTACTTGTTGCTTTAGAGTTGCTGAGCAGAACATGAATGAAAAAACAAACCACTTAACCTTAGCACATAATCCTCAGACTGAACTTAAACATACTGAATCTCTATTCTTGTTAACTGAATCAGTCAATTTCTGCCTCCTTATATAAGGAGGCAGAAATTGACTGATTCAGTTAACAAGAATAGAGATATATATATATATATAGAGATATATATATGCGCATCGGCCCCAATTTAAGCACAACCGAGGTACCAGACCATATGAAACGTGTAAAGTGGACAGTAGTCTCTTGAATGTAATTAATGTTCTGCCAGTGAGCTTTTAGCAGCAATACATTTTAGCATATCAGTCAGCAGGAGATACACAGCAGCAATGGAGTAAAGGGTATACACTATGACCAGTCATCCAATTGAGAGAGAGAGAGAGAGAGAGAGAGAAGTATATTAGTACAACTAATGAGGACTAGTCATAGTATCAGGGGTATGACGTGTGGGCTGCCAGGTGCTGTGATAGAGAAGGGCCTAGAGGGCACCGCTAGAAATTTTAATAATAAAGAGATCCCCAGTGAGAATGATGCATGCGTGTGTGTTTGTGTCTTTGCGTGTTCGTATATGTGCATGCCTGTGTGTGTGTGTTTGTGTCCGCACGTTTATTTGTTTGTGTGTGTTTGTGTATATATATGTGTGTGGGTGTGTGTGTGTGTGTGTGCGTGTGTGCATAGAGCCTGGAATAAATTCTATATCAGCTCCAACTCCCTTTCATGATTAGTTGTCCTTCCTCTCCTCCATCTGTCCCGCCTTCCTCCTTCATTCAGTATCCCTTCTGTCTCCTTTAAGACCAGAGGATGGACAGAAATGAGAGAGAGTGGGAAAAGCAATCAAGAAATATATGATATATGATATATGAAACAGGCCACATAAATGAGGGACAATACTGGCAGTACACATACACCGATTAGCCACAATGGTGTGACTGAACGGTGTATATACATACATTCAGAATATATAAAAATATATCCAGGTCGATGTAAGGTCAATTCAGTTATATTCGGAAAGTTATTAGTAATTCCTTCTTGTGATTGAATTCTTGTCATCAATAAAATAACTGAACATATGATACATTTCTGAACTCATCAAGGTGTCTACTTTGTTTATGTAAAGAAATGAAGTGTGTATGATATTTTTACAAAGCATGGCTCACCATTTTGTTCTATTTGACACAAAACTATTTTTCAGTGACATGTGGTAATTTTGTGACAGTTTCATTATCGTAGGGCCTTGCTTTCAACCAAAATGGCATATTTCAAAGAACATATTTAAACTTATTTCTTCTTTTTCTTAACCTTAAATAGTATATGTCTAAACTTAATCGATAATATTATTAGCCGGTTATGATGGTTTATGATAGCTCAATGGATTATTACATCAACAGACAGGCTTTGGCCCTATAGGATAGGCTGTTGATTATGATGTTAAATTGATTAAAGAGTCCAACATATTTTCAAAAATATCTAATTTATTTAAAATATTTTGTAGAATTAAACCATCTTTTCATCAATTCATCACTTCTTTTTTTAAATGATGCATTCATCCAGCCTATTCATCAGCCTGGCCATTAATTCATCAATCTATTTTGAACAAATTCATATCTGCTCATCAACACGTTAAAAAATTTGGGCAATTGTAATCAATTTTAAGTCTGTTTAATTTTATACCCTTATATTAAAATTGAGCTGAAGCATATGTCATTTCTCTTACCTCTTGCTTTTTGGGGTCAACTTCCTGTTTGATGCTGATAACAACCACCCAGGTGATGTCAATGGAATTATGTCATGTGACTTTGGTCATATACTTCCACAGCAAGGGCTCAGCACCAATTGTTTTGACATACACTTTTCAGGCCAGAAGTACAATGCTGTTTTCTTATGCTGGCCCAGTTTACCTGATGTCCCAGTATACCTGAATTCACCCTACATATCACTCATCACAGATATCATATCAAGGTTAATGCTAAGGGTGTGTGTGTGTGTGTGTGTGTTGTGAGCTATAACGATGCAGTATCAGCATGTGACAAAAGTAGTTTTTCACAGTGTTTCACCTTCAGAGAAATAAATAACATCAGCGACATAATTATAGGATTGCTTTTTCTGATTATCCGTTAATTTTTTGCCTCCATCTCTTATTAATCACTGTCTGTCTCACACCACCACTGTCTTGTATGTTGTTCTCTGGGATAAAGGGGCTGATTAACATTCAAACACATGACCCTTTAAACCTGCAGTGCCGAACTTTTGTCTCCCCCTTCTGGCGGTGAGAGTAATTACACAAACACTGTTGAGTACAGAGAAATTTCCGCAGTTCCAAGACAATAATTAATTATTTAGGTAGAGTAAATTTATTAGCTACATAGCCTACTCCAAATATTTTACAACTGGCAACCCGTCCAAAAGCAGTAAGGTGCCATCCAATTCTTCCATTAGTCCCTTCTCTTCTTCGAGCGCTCTCCAGTGAAGAAAAGCCACGCCAATGGAGATCCCTGTTTGTCCTCACCATCTATCACTTTCTTCTTTAAGACTGTAATCCTTCTTCTGAACGCAGAGTTTTTTTTTAAATCTGGAGCACCAGAAACTCTTCTTGGACACTTCCTAGGGTTTTCCGCCATAGGCTCTGCGATACTCCTATATGCTGTAGCCTACTCCATCTACGTCGCTGCGGTTGCTACCTCTTCAACTCTGGCAAACTTGCTTGTTGACGTAAAACTAATCGCTACCTGTGCACGGCATTGGAATGTCACCACAGACACCAGGTTTAAAACTCTGGTATACTGTGAAATAGAGAGAGTTTTACGTGGTGTTGATAGGCTTAATCAGCATTAACTTTTCTGGCAAGGGCTTGAATGTAACGGACGTTAATTTATATGTGAAAGTCCTGCACCCTAGCTTTAAAAGAGAAGGGGAAAAATTCATACACATTACCTCTCAGCTCAAGTACAGTTTGGTTGCTAATTGTGAATTAACATCACTTTTTCCTAATGTTAGGAACTTGACAGTCTAAACCTCCATAGAATGATGAATGATATATTATATTTTAAAGTTCACCCAGCTTGGTTTCTGTGTCATAATATGTAAACAAACGCTTTCCTCATACCCCTTACAACATCACACAATCCCTCATACCCCCCAACATGTGAGTTCTTAAAATGGGTGGCATTCACCTTTAAAGTAATTTAAAGAATTTGTACTGTGATGACCAGTAACCGTTCAAAAGAACTTAAAACAAAAACTTTAACCTAAATGTAACCAGTGGGAGTGTCCTTGTTACTTTCACTCAGACATTGCTAACATTTTTCTGTTCACTTTTGCGCTATCCTCTAATCTCGTATTGTGGGCACTTACTGCTAAATTCCATATTTAAAGTGAGACTGTGCAACTTTTGAAAGAAAAAAAAAATCTTTTTACAGATGAAAAGTTGGATTCAGAGGCAATAACGCACAAATCCAGAACTATAGTATATTGTTGTGTTTGGGAATCTGGGAGCCATCTTTAAAGGAAATTCGCCTTTGAGATGTTTGGAGACCATGTCGTTGGCCCAACACATACTTATAAAAGGACAAGATTTATGGTACTTTTTCAAAACCCAGAGCCCTGGATCATTTCTGTATGCAACAATTTTTAAAAGTCAACTTTTACTGCACTCCTCATTCCTTCAATTGCAGCCTACATCACACCAGCCACTTGTCTCATATTCTCTGTCTGACATGCTTTAAAAGCCTGTCACCCGCTCTACACATTGAGGTCAGTCTTCAGAAATCAGAATGGCACGAAGAGGCCCTGAGAGGAGTGTGCACCTTCTTTTGCTCCACTCATCCTCCCCCATTATCCCTCTCCTGCTTGGTTCACCCCAGAGGTGCACTGAATGATGGGAAATGCGGTGTATTTATGACAGATCTGGGTTGACTTCTCCCTGTCACCTCCCCGTGTCTCCTGCTGCAGAGGAGCAGCAAGCAGTTTTCTTGGGCTTATATGCATCAAAAAATGTAAACATCTGTCTTCTGACTTAAAGACATAGTTAGAGTTATTGCCATTGAATGCAGACATGCTGGCTCTTTTGCATGATCTCTTTCCTTGTGTCTCTCAAACACAGATACCTCTGACACTGCTACCTTTCTTTCCCTTCCTTCTCTCTTTGTCGCTTTATATCCTCTACATCACACTTTCAAATACTCTCCTCATCTCCCTCAGTATCAATAAATAAGTCATGGGCAGCTCGAGCAGACTAAATCAGCCACTATGTAAACATGGCTGCTAATCCATCGGCAGTCCGCCTAACTCCCACTCCCTTATGTCCTCCTCTTCACTTTATCTAGCGGCATTCACCAGGGAGCTTCTGATCAGTCAAGAGAGGAGAGCAATCTCTCTCTATGTGTTTTCACTGTCTGCCGTTTTCAATAACCTGCTACACGCAGAGAGACGTGTGAAACACACAGGAACAGAGGAAGACACAAGCACAAGATGGATGCATGTCTCTATGAGTGGATGCAAGCCTAAGTTATTTTACACATATGATGGATGTCTGTCTAACACTGGAAGAAGAGTCTGGGTGAGACATACACATATTATGCACAGTAGGGTGCAAGAGTGAGGGGAGGGCACAGTTTAAGGGGCCCAGTCACACCAGAAAACAGTGGTACTTAAGTAAATTACATTTACTTACAGTGCATCATGAGAAACTTGTAGTAGTATTTCCATTTGATGCTAGTTTATACTTTTACTTAATTATATTTCACAAGCAGGTACTGTATGTTTTACTCCACTACATTTATCTGACACCTACAGTTATTGTAGTTACTTTGTCGATTAAGAATTGGAAAACCTATAATATAGAGGCCCTTTGGCTTGAATAAGCAAGACACAGGGAGTTTCAAAAGGTTGCCTTTGTAGTTTCTTTCTCCCTCTTTAAATTTACCACCATGAAAACTATAGTAGGATAAACAAAAGAAATACAATATCTGTCTGTAGTTTTACTACTCACACATAAATCATCTATGAGACCAATTGACAATATGATGCATTATAGCAAGCTCACGAAACATGCCTCTAAACTGTTACGACAAGTGTGAAACAAAACAATATTAATGTAATGTAAATTATCTCTTTTTCTTGCATGAACATAAATCACACCTCTCATAGTAATGCATACAATCAATGTTTCCAAACCTTGTTCCGCTTACCAAGGGCACAAGTTTAAAAGTTTAGGTCATCATCCCTTCCTGCTAGCATGCTCTCTAGCTCGTCTTGTGCTTCCCAGTTTGGAGCTCTTCCACAATGCATAAAAAATAACTTTACGCCGGGAGAAGAAGATGGAAATCTCCCAAAATGCACCAGGAGAAAAAGCGAGAGGTCTCCCAAAATAATTGTGGAAAAGCCAGAAGGGGGAGCTGTAACACTACATCATCTGGCATTATAACCCATGTAAACAATCACTGCATCAGGCAATATCCAAGTGATTTAGCAGTCATTTACATATAGTCAATCAATTATAAATTGTGAGTGTGATACATTGTTATAGAGTAAACTAAACTACTAAATTATAACATAGCTGCAGACTTAGCTGCACATCAACCAGCTACATCCTAAAATGCTTCTTGCACATTAATGAATCAGTAATAAGAATCCTAAAATATAACATATAATAATATAACACTAAGGGATACATTCAAATACTTTTATGTTTGTTATATTTTGCCAATAATACTTTAAGGTGCTATTTGTAAGTTTTTTCTACATCGTGCTACATAGTCAACGTTAGGATTAACAGCTGTTTACTTACCAAGCGTCAGCCATCGTTTCCAAGACAAGAGGTTAGAATACGCCCTCTGGGCAGCGCTACGTCTGCATCATGTTGAACGGAGGGCAGACTGTACGCTACAGTGACTCACTATTGGAAAGTGTTATTATGAGATGGGTCCAGCCAGGGCTAGCTGGTTGTAAGTAGAAAAAAAGAAGTGAGTGAAATAGAACAAATCAAGAGGTAACACTGGTGTTGGTTTCCAACACTGGGGACAGCTCTTGGTGATGAAAGGAATGAAGGAACATCAGCTAATGCTACTGTTGGTTATGTAGCCATAGCAAAAACTTAAATATAGTGCCTTTAAATTCTACTTCTTTTATTTAAGTAGAATTTTAAGGACAGGATTTTAACTTGTAATATTTTATTTATTTTCCGGAATTGAACCACAGATATTAAAGGAAGAATAAGCGATCCTGGAGAAAGACTTGATATTTGAACAGCAGAACAAATACGCCGTTCTCTTCGGGGCTCCCTCAGCGCCACTTTGCCAAATTCAGGGACACACATTGCCAAGGCAACGACACCAGGCAGAATCAAGAGTGTCCTGTACGGCGTGGAAGTTGACACTCTTTCTCAAAGCTGAAGCAAAACAAACCTTATACTATAAAACATCAAAGAAAAAGACATGCGCACAGACACAGCTTCCAAAACACAATGGAGTAAAAACTAGCAAAAGTTAATTGTTCAGATTGTTTTTACAAAACTACAGTGACAGAAGAGAGGGTTGTATATTTGTAGCTAAGCTAACAAGGAAGGCAATGGTACCTGGCATAACATTTCAAATTTTTCATCAATCCATATAATCCCACTGTGTTATCAAACTTCTGTTTTTAGGTCAAACACGTTTATGGACAAAAAACATGATATATAACTGTAGCTAGGGTTGCTGCTGAGAAGCTAACATGCAGAGAGGACGATGCGGTTTCCCAGCGCCATTACACCAGCTGCAGACAGCGATACTCACAACTCTCCTGCTACTATAGCTAACATCACACCAACCACATATCTTGACAAACTAGAAAGTAAACTGAATGTCTGTGGGCAAGTAATTTAAAGTTACCGGACACACAAATTTAACACAGATAAACTGCTTGCTTACTTACCAGCTATCACAAACATTAACAAATGAGACAAAACAATAATGACCTATTGGCTCTGTGAAAAATAGCAAAACTAATTTTACCCATCTATCAAGCAGAAACAGAGCAATCTCCTCATCCATCTTCTCATTTCAAGTCTCGGGTGGAAAGCCTCACCTATGTTAACGCAGCTCTTTGCTCTTCCCTGACCTTTGTCAGTTTTTGCTCTTCTGGCCTTGTTCTCTTTGGCTGTTCCTCAGCCATCTCTCTTTCTTGACAGTGGGATTATGCTGTGGAGTATACACGGCGGTAGACTTTCCTTCCGTGCACTCGCCTTAACGTCACTGGCGGTCTCTCCTCTGCTGTCCCAATCAATCCCATTCAAAACTCCACACTGTCTGGCGGAAAAGGCTAGACTACTCTTTCTCCTTCCCCTGGTGATCCTTAAATTGGCATTACTCATTAGCATATGCCAGATTTACCATCTCTCACTCCCACTGCCCCCTTTCCCCCATCTCCCCTCTTCTCCCTCTTCTTTCCCTTGTCCTGTGCAAGAGCACCAACGCCCCCTGTTGCTGATTAGCTAGAATAGTGTTGTGTGGCTCGGTCCGAGTAACTTTGTTTGTTTCCCATTTAGAGAGCCATGGCTGTGTAGGAACACCGGATTTTTTTTTCAGCATACCCACAGACCAGACAGCTAGCAGACTGTGAGGAAATATTCACTGAATTTGACAAAAAGTGCTAACTATACCTTTACCTGACTGAAAAATACAGGATTTTCTGTGCACACAGAAACTACCTATAGAATGATTCCTAGTGCCCAATTTTTCTTTTTCTGTCCTAAAACTGTAACATTTTCCCTGCAGTATTTCCCAAGGCGTGTATTGATTTTCCACAGGTTATAGCTTAACCAAGCCTACTAGACAACACAAAGAGTGCAACAGGACATAAAGTTCAAAATGGATTATCCCACAGAAACTGAACTAACAAGACACAGAGGATTTGTTTTAGCCTCACAAATTGTTCCATGCTGAAGACATAAACATGCATGGTGAATCAGACCTTCTAAAATGAACTGCATTAGTTGCTGTGTGGAAAGGACAGAGGAAAAGAGGGTCAAAGTACAAGGCTTTCATTTTTTTTGCCTTTATTCTTCCTCTGTATTAAGGAGGAGGGGTAGATGAATCTAAGATAGAGGAGTAGTATAATATAGGTGCTAGAGCAGAAAAGAAGCAATTAAAACACAACTGCTTAATTTTCAGGGAACTAATCTTCAGCAGCCGCCTTCATTCAAAACATGTTTTCGTCTAAAGAAACAGTGACAATTGCATATCTGATTGCACAGTGGGCTCAGCAAAGAGAGATATAGTGAAAGGACAGAAATGAGAGGAGAGATACATGCTGAGAAACAAAACCAAGTTCTTTTCACATGACAGCATGCTCTTCACAGAGATGGGGAGCATTGCAAGTATGACAATTATGCTATAATATTCTGTCTTCCATTTGCTGTACCTACATGTTAGCATGAGTTATGTTATTTGGCTGTATTACACAGCAGTGTTGGGCAAGTGTGTGTGTGTGTGTGTGTGTGTGTGTGTGTGTGTGTGTGTGTGTGTGTGTGTGTGTGTGTGTGTGTGTGTGTGTGTGTGTGTGTGAGAGCGAGAGAGAAAGAGAAAGAGAGAGTACATGTGCTAAAAGCAACAAGGTGCATTTCTGAGTTATGAAATTCAAACGAGAGGGCAGAGGAATATGTCTCCTTTTCATTATGACACACTGCTCTGGAGTTTGCATATCCTATGGCTTAAAGCCAGCCCAGACTCTTCCTCTGTCTCCAACTCTAAATAACCAAATGCATTATTCAAAGACACCCAACGCTCTCTCTTGTCTTAAATATTAAACTTTGAGAATTGATTTATCTTTCAAAATTCATCCCAACCAAAAAAGTCATTCCTGTCCAAACACTTGATTTCTCACACAGATGAATGAGCCTCAGTGGAAGTGAGATGGTTTGGAGGAGGAGGAGGGGTAGAGGGTGGGGGGGGTGTAAGAATTACCTGAGGGCAGATGTAGGGCATTTCTAAAATCGGGCATCAAAAAAGGAATTCTGCAGATGTTGCTTGGCACATGAACTGACTGGTGTAGGAAATACATGGTCACTTCAATGACTGGGAAAAGGGAAAATGCATAACTTGAAATGTCTGAAATTGGAGCAGGAGATCTGGGCACGAATAGAAAATCTCTCAGTTTGAGATACAAGTCAGATTTTTCCCACTGCTGGCATAAAAAATATGGTGAAGAATCCACCAGGCCAGAAGCACTTAACCTGCCTGTTGCAGCAGTGGTCTCTTTAATGAAATGTGTCATGCAAATACTATATTCTTGACAGTTAATCATGAGTAGGCTATCTGTCTATGTTGTCTCATTGGCTACAGCTGGTCCCTTCTTTGTTTGCAACTGTTTGATGTTCAGATAATTTATCTACTAGCCAAATTACCTTTCGCTAAAACCCTCCTCCCTAGACAGGCATTTTCTAATCATAGCTTAGTAACTGCAGCTAGTCATGGCAAGCCAGTCAAGCTTTCGATTTTTCAACATGCGGAAAGGGTGTACATGGGGTTAGATACTTGGTATCAAAAGAGTTTGTGAATGTGGTGTCTTTTTTAGCAAACCAAAAACACAAGAGCAAAAATGTAAGGAATGGATTAAACAGTGTTGTCTGCTCTGACATAAAATGCAAATTTTAACACGTCCCTCTGACTAACTACTTAATTACCAGCTTACTAACTACACTAGTACCACAGTAGTAACCTTTACGTGATTTCCAAAGCCAAAAAGCATCTCACTTGTTAACTATATATTTTGTAGGATTAGGTTACATTAGAAAACTCCTTGTTCAGGACTGGAAAATCCACTGCATGGAAGCCAAGATGCTACTACATTAGAACTTGCTCTACCTTCAGAACAGAAAAGCTGTGGGTCGTAAAACCAAAACAATGAGTTAAAAGACATTATAAGACTCTGTAGCACCCAGAAGAACTGTAGAATCGGGTGATAATCCTCTGCTGGTTCATAAGTACAAGCAACCCACAAGCAACACGTAGCCATTTTATCAATTGTTAACAAAAATATTGATTATCAACTTTAAAGAGTGATGATGCACAAGGATAAATCCATGCATTATTAGATAAGCCTGAAGAATTCTAAAGGAGAACTGCATTGTACAATAAATTACCAGGGTGAGTGTGATTTTTTCAGTTGCCATATCTGCATTGCACGCTGCTTTTTCTATGTATCTTGTTCTTCAAAAATCTGATTGGGCAAGCTTTTCTATTTCATATCAGAGAAAAACAGGGGATTGAGAGGAGGCAAAGAATATTACTCTTCTATCAAGAGCTATCAAGTGAACAAACTAGGGCTTGTTAGCCAGGCTGTGTAATCTCAGCTGGATGATTTAGATGAGACTTTACAACAAAACAGGGAACTGCAGGTCTAAAAGAGAGCACCAAAATTGTCTTGTTTTTGTCTCTCTTCATAGGCTGGCAATGAATTGGTCATCTTCCACCGGAGTTGCAATCATTGCCTCTACAGAAAATTATATTCAAAATTCACTCAGTATTTTCCCCTATTTGAGTCAGGCATTTTCATAACCATGCATTCACTTGTTTGCAGAGCACTCGAGTTTGGTATATGTAAAGGTAGTTAAAACACACCTTACTAAATAGAGACAAATTAGCTGAAGCATTGAAAAGTGAGTGCTAAAGCTGGAACATTATGACATTAGCATGCTCCTTCAGGGAAATGATCCACCTAGATTAGAGACTCTCTGCTGCTTTTGGCTGAATAAGATTTTTGGCCCATCTTCAAATAAATTACACTGATGTTACCTCGGAGAGCCTTAAAGAGAGATTGGAGACACAGCCAGTTTTCATCTGAACATTTATTAAGGATATACTGCTTTGATTTCATTATCTTCACAATGAAAATCACTGTCTTGGTAGTGTATTGCAGCCTAACATGAATGAACATGAAAAGAAACTGTTGTATTATATATGGTCACTGTACCATGGCAGCATTCATCTCTCTTTCTTTATTTGGACTTGGTGTAAATAATGACCAAAATACCCATGGTCGTTTTTCTTCATTTCCTCTCTCCCTCTCTGCCTCTCTCACTCACTCTCTATCTGATTCCATGCACTGATGAAGATAGTGAGATTAGCTTTTCCTATTGTTTGCCTCCTCACTCAGACAAATGCACTCATCTTAGACCTGGAGGTCAGGCTCTGTAAGCTGCTAATTGTTAAGCACACTGATTCCAGAGCAGCTGGTATTAAGAATACTTGGATAAACTGAAAGATTCTCACCCACTTTAAAAATGAAATACTTCTGTATGAACTCATGTGATGTAGTCTGGAAGAGTGATTATTGTATCCTGTAGCAGGCTTAAGTCAAACTCAAGTCAATAATATCCCCAAGGTATGTCTCTAATAAAGGTACTATCATTTAAACTGGGATGGTGGATTTGTAATAGAGTTGCCTTCCAGAAGCTCTTCTGGGGAATTTGAAAATTATTGTAACACAGAGTTGAGGAATGCTAGTCAGTGTGAGGTTTTTTTCCAGACCTGAGGCGGTTTCTCTCAAGAGTTAGGTACATTTGGTTAAGTCATGTAGCGTTTGTCATAATCAGGCAGTAGTCTTGGGTCCATTTCAGCAGAGCCTGATACAGTCAGTGATGTGATGACATTTTTTTTCCCCACAGTCTTGAAACTTGATGCATGTAGGTTAATGTTTTACGTCAGCATTACGCATCACTACAATATGGTAGCTGGAAAGAAGATGTTTTTGTGTCCAGGTGATAATGTATGTCTACTTGAAATCTGATAAGTATTAATCAGTCATGCAAATCTCTCATAATTAAATCTCAACTAATTAGCAAGATTATTATGTTTAGGTAAGTAAAATTAAATTAAATTAAATTAAATTTTATTTATAAAATGCCAAATCATCACAGAAGTTATCTCGAGCACTTTTCATATAGAGCAAATCTAGACTGTACTCTTTATAGTTATATTTACAGAGACCCAACATTCCCCCATGAGCAAACACTTGGTGACAGTGGCAAGAAAGAACTCCCTTTTAATAGGTAGAAACCTTGAACAGAATCTGGCTCTAAGAATCAGACTAAACAAAATAATAATAAGAAGAACTGAAGCAGTGGGTGTTGAGCAAGATCATGGGGGCAGTAGGTGGTTTGCAGTTACAGATCAAGACATTGCAGCTCCAGAGGCAGAAATAACCTGCAGAAGGCAACATGAGGAGAGAGGAGAGAGATGAGAAAGCACAAAACTACAGGAGAGAGCAGCCAAATTAGTAACAAGCAATGATGGGATATGAATGCGAATGGATGGAAAGGGAGAGGAGGAGAGAGGAGAGAGGAGCATCATGGGAAGTCCACTGGTGGTCTAGGCCCATAGCAGCATAACTAGTCTTTATTAACTGGCTATGTACCACAGTCCTTTAAAGAAGTTATAATTAAATTTCTTCTTAAAAAGCTTACTCTTGATCGAGGTGTTTTAGCCAACTATAGACCCCTATCTAACCTTCCCTTTCTCTCTAAGATTCTTGAGAAAACTGTCACTCAGCAGTTGTGTGACTTTTTACGTAAAAATAGTTTATGTTAGTATTTTCAGTCACGATTAAACAATTAAGATTAAATAATTTAGTTAACAATAGAGTCAAGTTTTAATGTCAGCATCTTGAAATTGATCTCAAAATTAAACCGTGCATCCAAGTTAAACCTGCACTAATTGATATTTTTACAACAAAAATGGGTCAAATAACTATGTATAATGTGAAAGGCGTCATTCATAATGACAAACCCACAGAGATAATGTTTTTTCTTTAATGTTTTGGTTCACTCTCACCACTCTCATCAACCTCATTTCCAGACGCAGCAGGCAGCTGTTTTCAGTGAGAACATGCTGAGAAAACCTCTTTATGCTTCTAGACCAGCACCAAATAACAAACAGACTAAGTTAGCAACTAACCGGTTGAACACATGGAGCATTTAGCAGCTAAAGAGACATATGTATTGGACTTACATTCACTGGGTGGCCAGAGACACAGCTCCAAATAAAAGATAAAGTTGCTCCATGTCTGTTAGATGTGGACATAGGCAACTGTTTGCCATATTACCTTTGATAATATGTCAACATTGTGTTCACAGAATGCTGGGCTGCCCCAAAGAAGCCAAGCTTTTGGTGCTAGTTTATTGTCACTAATCTGACACTTATACACCTTGTAGACCTACAATTGAGAATCCATATAGAGAATTGTAAATGTGTGTCTACATTTAAAAATGAGTGCTCACAAATAATTGAATGCTGATTTAAGTTTAAGTAAGGGCTTGGAAACAAGAAGCCTGAATGCACACTTAGGTAAATAGGTAATATTAGCAGTATCCAACTATGGTGTAAAATTCTGATCTCTGTGCAGATAAGTAGGAGACTGAGATACTCTGCCTTTGCTCTTACTATCTCTCATTATCCATTTTCTCCCTTCAATACTGGAAAAAGTCCATCTGATTCTTAATTAAAATCAAAACCTCCCAGTTGATTGACCTTGATTCATGTACCAAGGAAAATTGACTGGTAAGGGCACTAATAAGCACATTTGTGTCTGGCCATCACAGAAACCACAGCTCAGTAAAGTGCCTTTTAAATACACTTTAACCTATCTATCATTCCGTCATCCTCAAAGAGAAAACTTCCCCAACTCTGACTCCCTGTGGATCTTTCAAAAATGGTGCTTACATAACACACACAGACACACACACACACACACACACACACACACACACACACACACACACATACACACACACACACACACACACGCACACACGCACGCACACACGCACACAAACAGACACACATGCAGTCACACTTGCTGTGTTTCTGCCTCTCTCTTTTGCTCTCTCTCTCTCTCTCTCTGGAGCGCCAGTGTATTTTCTCTTTGATAAAAGCACCTAAATGATGAATCGTACAGCATTCCTGCGTCTCCCAGTGCCACTCCAACTGACAAAACATAAAGTGCCTCGTCCTGCTCCACTCTGTCACCGCACATCTTTTGATTAGTGCACACAGCTAGACACCTGAGTGCATAAAGGATATCTGCTTTTTCCATAAATTACGCATCAGGGGTTGACAAACCAGTTTTGTGTGTCACCCAATCATAGCACCCCAGGATTTCAGCTAAAGAAAGAGTCATGTTTGACATGCCATTGCTGTGCTTTTCATTAGGAAAAAAGGGTCACAGACAGGCATACATTCAGTGGAGACAGCGAGACAGTTATCACAAAACTCATTATTGCATTTTTAATCTTAAACCATTCAACACTCTGCAGGAGTCGACATGTTTTTATCATAAAATGTTTTCATTATGTAATTCTTCCAGGAGTTGGTTAGGGGAACATAAACCTATCAGAGTTTTTTTCTTTGTATCAGTTTTTCATAATGTTATTATGAAATCATTGGACAAAAAGTTTGAAAAGCTGCCAACTTCACTGCCCTTGGAAGAAACTGTGTTCTGCAACAGACACATTGCATTGGATTAAAGGATTATGATGAACCAAGCCTATGTAGTATCTGAAATTGGCATTTGTGTTATATGTGTGGTCTTGATATACCATATTGGATTTGATGTGACACCAGATCTAGTTAGAGGGGAAACTCATGAGATAAGATAAGAAGAAAGGAATGTGGGATTTACTCCTTTAATTTCTCCCTGAGGGTGAAGCTGTTGAGATGTTTCCTCCTACCTCTGATATTTTGTTGTGACGTTGGAACTTAAATGGGTTTGGCAACATAATGCAAACACCTTGTGGAGAAGGTATTACAGTAACTAGGACTCTGAAGGGGCTTTATCATAATTAAAACAGCATACAACTTGTCAGCTATAAAAACATTCTGACATTCAGGTAGTCAGTATGTGAGTTTTAAGGCAAATGACAACAGCTCACAGAAATCCAAAGAAGCCAAATTATCAGTGCCCAAAAGTCACAAGCATTGCAGCTTCGTAAAGCTAGCTTTGCTAGTTGGGGTCTGGTAAGGCTAAGGAGGTGTTTGCTTGGGGCAGGCATCATTTTCAACAGAATGTGCAGTAAATGACTGACAGTTCTTTCCCTCACTGAAACACCCAGTTGAGTTTATTTTAATCTTTTACATGTAATTCTTGTCCCACAAGAAAAAACATAGCCTCTGTTCTAGAAATGTTGTCAACTCTCTTCTAAAACTCTCATCCAAATTGTCTTCTGAATAAATTTGAAGCAACACATTAGTCATGCAGTAGCTGAATCCTGCTTCATTTTAAATCTGCATAACTACTTTAAATAGCTGTCAGGAGGTCCAGGGGTTTTGAGAGGTGGTGAGTCATGTCATTATCTATACCACTCCCATTAGTTCACTGATTGAGATGCTTTACTAGGCCTTTACTGCAGCCGCCTTCAGTTGTTGCTTGCTTGTGGGTCTTTCTGCCTTCAGTTTTGTCATTGTATCTGTATCTTATTCATCACCATATACTGTATAGTGTGGCTGTACATAAATATCCAAATTTAGTTTATGCATATAGACATAGCCCCAGAGCACTGCCCATTAAGATGAACCTTGAAAAGCCAGTGCAGGTTTGCTCATCAATTTTATAAATTATACAATCCAAATCAAGTGCTGCTGAACTGAACAGCTGGTATCCTCCACCATTAACACAGACATAAATAACAGTATAAACATAAATGAATATTAATGCATAATTATTAGCATTAGCTTTGTTGCTAAGGTCCCAGTGGGCAGCCCTATTAGCTTCAGCCACACACTGGGCTTCTGGATCAAGACTTATCATTGCAGCCTCTGCAGATTCAGGTGAATAGCGTGTCCTCTGAGAAAACAGTCTTTTCTGTCTGAGTCCTGACAACAGCTTGCGAGTCTTGACGGAACAGCTTGTGAATGGCCATGTTCGGTGCTTTGTAGATGCTGCCACCTTTCCTAAACATACGGATGAAAAGCAAGCTATCATCAGCAATCGTTGGCGAGGAGTTAAAATGCTTAGAGGATCTAAGGCTTTATATTTAATATATAATTCTGCAGAACGAAGAGAAGTCAAAGCAGTAAGTTATTTAAGTGGCACACCAGTAAAAAAGTCTGACCTCCTCTATTGTAATGCATCTGAGTTTTCAGGGATGCAAACTGATGAGGGGATAAAGATACCGGATGGGTTGTGGTGGGGTAGGGTGGGGGGTGACATTAATAAGTTGATTTCACAACCACTACAACTAAAAGAAAAACTGTCACAAGGTAATTCCAACTCAGCTTGTGTTGTTTTCAGTGAGCTTAGCATTTGCACCCCTCTACAAAACAAATCCAAAAGAAAATTGTTTAATTATATCATGATGACAGTATTAGCTTTGCTAATATTAGCTTAGCATTAAGAAAATGGAGCCATCAGGGGCTAATGTTAATGTTGAGTTGGCGCTCTGTCTGAGGACCTCAACTTATGTTGTAATTGTCGGCAAAATGGTAATGTTAGTAACATTAAATGAGTTGTACCAGACCCCTAATGTGAGTAACGTTATACAAGTGGAATTTGGAACAACTACGCTAGCTAACATTAGACTCCATGGAAATAACGTTAACACCAAACGTTACATCTAAATTGTGATGGCTATCTAAATCAAAAACAACACAAAACTAAAAAACTCACTAAAACTGCAATTTTCGCCAAAAGATGAAAAATTTGCACCACTTTTTAAAAATTAGTTAAGGAGATAAGATGCAATCAGGCAGAAGAGATAGATGTTTGCTTCTTAACTTATTTTGCTACATTGTTGTGTTTCTTTGATTACACCAGCAAAACTATTCCTCATAACATCACCCAAACTGTTCTTCACCGCACTCAGTCATTTGTGGTAAGTTTCTTAAATGCCTTGTGATTAATTCAAATCATTGTGAGTGTGCTTTATGTACACGATTTGATTGAAACTTGCATTGCATTTGCATAATTACAGCGACGTAGAGTAGGGTTTATTGTTGCAATCCAATCCTGACCACTCAGAGTTGGAGCTTTGCATTTTCAAGGGGGCTAATATGAAATCACACAAATGTATTGTGTACAGTGTTCTCAATTAAAGACAATTACAGATTGGCCTTTCAGAGACACAAAAGCCTATTTTAGCCTACTATTGTTCAGCATGAATAGTTTGTGGTTGTTTTATAATGCTAAATGGGAGAATACTGATGGGGGATACAGTGAATGATGAGGGAAAAAAAGATAAACAAGGGAAAAAAATAGAAATTATTGCTCTAAGAAAACTTCCCATCATAAGTTTAGTAGTGACTGTGATTTAGTATTCTTAGATATTTCAGGCCTTTTAGAGACCTCCAAGCACGTATTAGTATGTATGGCATGCTACAAATGCTTTTAAAGGACCATACCAGTAGTTTTACATATTGTTTGCTATAATGTTGTATATGTAACATCACAACTAACCAATGTGCAACCCATATTACTTACACTTTTTCTATGATTCCTTGCAGTCATTGGTTTCCATTTGTTTCCGTACAGTATGAAAATCATTTAGCAGACATTTGAAACTTGCTTGAGTTGTGTAATCCCTTACAGTTGTTTTTTTTTTTTTTTTTTTTGTCAAAGTTCCCTTATTTCTGTGTGGTAATGCAGTGCAAATTTTTACATTCAACCTGCACTTAAATTACATTACTATGTAGGGATGGGCAATATGGATAAAATTCTCTATCATGGCACATGTAATTTCATATCATGAGATCGATATAATACATTTTTCAGAAGAATCAAGTAAGAAATTGTTCATGAATAAAAAGGACAGACACCAATTTGTTTTTGGCTAACCCTGAAAATGCCTTTGAATCAAAAATATTTTGCCACATCAATGCAGAAATCCACTATATCCACTCCAGTAGGAATAAGTAAGTCTCATAAAAGGGGGGTCCCATTTACAAACATACGAGGATGGTCATCAGCAGTATACAAATCACGATTACACATTGTCATAATAGCTTATATATGGACATTTTCAATATCTTGAAACAAAGCAGCTTGCTGGAAACCTGTATAATTACTGTTTAGAGATTAATATGTGACAGACATCCTTTCATTGCGTACCTTTCTTTTCACCACATGCCACTTATGACGGACATCTGTCACCTCTGGCTAGCTAACATGATACCTATTCCAGTTAGAAACAGCGGCTATAGCAGTGATAATGCTAAACAAGGCTATAAACAAAGTTAGCTCCACAGTAAAGTCAATAGTATTTTGAAATGTACTCACACAGTAAATAATTTTATTCTTAAATACTGAGGAATCTCAGATAGGGAAAGCTTGAAAATACATAAATCCTTAAAGGAATTTTGCACTGGCACCTTTAGCACCACTAATCTGTTTTAAAATTCTCTTACAGACAACCAATAGATGCAGCATGCACTGATAACATGTTTTTGAAGTCCTTATCTAGTTTCCACACCATCAAAGTAGTGTCTGGTTCTATATGAGCTGCAGCTCAGGTGTGTCCCAGGTTACTCAGTGAGTGCCAGCAGCCTCCCAAAACCCTCCCCATCCCGAGCACTGGAGGTGAGCCCAGTGTTATAGTCTTTGTCGGGTAGATAAAAAGGTAGGATGTCCAGCGCATCATACATTTTCAGGCATCATCAGTCCCACTAGTGTAGCATGATTTTTCACCTGTATGCTAATTATTGACAATACTTGAGAAGGAACAGGAGACAACACTTACAGGTGGAGTGAGGACTCTTAATGATGTTAAATACTATGAGAGATTTCTATACAGTAGCTCTGACCATTGTGAAAATGAAGCTTCTTTCTAACCTACTAGACCTCCCCATCTTTCCTTCCCTTCTTCTTAGCTCCTAGCAAAGAAACCAAGATTAGGGTAACAACTGTAAAAACAGAGGCAGTATTGCCCCCAAGGTGGAAATGCAAAGGTTTATCTAGAGGCAACTCATCAAAAACAACCTTTTAATCATCGAGATCAGCTACAGAGGAGGATATCACCCCAGCTTACCTTTCATTTAAGACAGGATATCAGATGACGCTGATACGGAGCCTTTTCTCATCATACACAATGTCTGCAGGTCTCTTCTCCTATCTGAAATATATCCTGAGTTGAGGTCAGAGATAACTCAAACTCTCCAGAGCCACATGAAGATTGATAGTGGGAGAATTTTGGTTTGTGGCAAATTCAGTTACACATACATGTTCAGGCAATGCAGCTTCTTTCTAATTCATACCAGACCTTCCTGATCCGAATATCCATATGCTTTGTAATTTGTGACTGATACTGCTCCTCTTTGTAAATTGTTTTGTTCTGTCTGTCTGTTTTCCTCTTTCTCTTTATCATTGTGTGTTTTCGCTTATAATATTCCCTCTCTCATTTGTCTTTTTTTTGTCGCAAAGCAAATGGCATCTTCAGCCTACATAGACAGATTCCTCCATTATTTTGAAAACAATCTCTGGCATCCAACATCATGAGTGAGCACAAACACCCTATTCTTCTCCTCCTCTATCTCCCTTTTTCTGTTACTTCTCATCTGTGCTCTCTCCCCTTTCCCTCTAATGCTGTTGAATAATGGAGAAACTGCATGCAGTAGTCATGCTGTCACTCAGCCAGTGAGAAGCAGGGGGCCTGCGGTGAATACATATTTGTGTGTGTGTGTGTGTGTGTGTGTGTGTGTGTGCGTGCGTGCGTGCGTGCGTGCGTGCGTGCGTGCGTGTGTGTGTTTGTGTGTGTGTGTGTGTGTGTGTGTGTGTGTGTGTGTGTGTGTTATCCGTCTGTATGCTGAAGATTAGCCTTGAGGGCACACACACATGCATTTACACTTCATACACTCACATACTGTATATGCACACAGATCATGCAATCAGATGTAACAACACTGCCTCTTCATATCCTCCGTGTGTAACTGTTACATTTTCTCTCTTTTATTTAGAAAATGTTGGAGTTAGCAACAAATACCCCTCTATGATGCAACCAACTCACTGTCTGATAGACACAAACCTCATTTAATAGTAATGTAAGTATTGCATATGGTAGCACTAGCTACATAATTATGAGTGGTTCCCTTATAACAAGGACACAAAGATCACAAATCAGGGTCAAAAAGAATATGGGAAAGGGAGCCACAAGCGGCTAACAGGATGATGAAATCCATGGTACTGCAGGGCAGGCATGCAATTATTTTGCATCTGATAATCTGCCATTCTCATGGCAAGGCTTGGGGGGCCCTGCTGCTAAAAACAGCTGGTAGGTGGACTTTAGACAGATTGGCAAGAATACACACTGCAATAACCAGTGCTGGCCTCTCCACACAGTTCCCTATTTAGTTAGCAAGATTGCTAGGTTGTTGATAGTCTCTAGACATCACTTTTAACTCAGAGATTGCAACCACGTGAATGCAAAATCCGGGGTTACCTACTAGCTGAGCCATACAGAATAGAAAGTGCACATGTGCCTACCTTGTATGCAGCCTGTTGCAGTTGCTCCTGTTTGTTTTCTTATTTTTCCAAATATCTAGCTCTCTTTTTTTGACATACTTGTTTAAATATCTAATAGTAACTTAAGCTGCAACCTCTCTAAACATGCTAGTATAGAGAGTTCTGGTTTTTTTTCACAGGAAATGTTTTGTTTTTTTAATTCGGCTACTCTTCTTTTTTGAACGGCTCCATTCATCAACACTACCGTTGCATAGGAATGCATTGTATTGTTTACACCAGGGACCAGCTGATCACGCTGAAGCCGGCTAGTGACCAGAAAAACTGACATCCCTGCAGAAATCAGGAGGAGGACACACAGAGGATGTAGAGGAGGAATGAAGTGACAAGGGGAGAGAGCTGGGTTCAGACAACAGAGATTGATGGAGAAGAAGAGATATAAGCTGTATCTCCCTTCTATCATCATAGGCAATTTAAGATTGCTGGACAACAATATCGACGAGCTTCTTGCCCTAGTGAGGAATGGGAGGGACTTCTGTGAGTGCAGTGTTATGTGTTTCCCAGAGACGTGGCAACAGGAAGATAGTGCAGCCCCAGTGTTACCATCGACAGCTTTCAGACAGTTCAGGTGGACAGGAATAATTCTGAAAGTGAAAAGAAAAGAGGCAGTGGGCTTGCTGCTTTTATTTACAACAGATGGTGCCACCCTGGTCACATTAATATAAAGGAACGTTTCTGCAGCCCAGACATTGAACTGTTAGCCATGGGGCTATGTCCATACTACATTCACGGGAGGTTCTCACATGCCATCTTGGTTTATATCCCCCCCTCCGCTAACCTGGCAACCACGTGTGATGTCATCAACTCCGTTACTGCGAAAATCCAGACTCTTCACCCCTCTGCTTTCCTCATGATCTCTGGACTTCAAACAAGTGAAACAGGACTCCCCACTTTCACTCAATTTGTGGACTGAACTTCTAGAGGAGACAGGACCCTGGACCTGCTGTATGCTAATGTTAAAGAGGCCTACAGTGCCATCGCCCTCCCCCCACTTGGAAGATCAGACCACAACCTGGTCAACCTTCAGTCTAAGTACAGACCACTGGTCATGCATCAAACCGCCCCCATCGAGATCATGGGGAGGTTGTCTAAGGAGACATACACTACTCTGCAAGACTGCTTTTGCTCATGCCAAATGGTGAGTACATACAGTAGATGGACTGACAGACTGTTACATCAACTTCTGTGTGGACACCTCTGTTCCGGTCAAAACTTTCCGCTGTTTTCCCAACAACAAGCCCTGGGATACCTAAGACATCAAAGCACTCCTGAATGAGAAGAAGAGAGCGTTAAAGTAAGGGGACAGGGAGACAGTAAAGAGGCTCCAGAACCACCTGTCATTGAATATCAGAGAAGGAAAGGAAGCCTATAGGAGTAAGTAGGAGCAGAGACTGCAGCAGAAATACACCAGGCAGGTCTGGAGAGTTATGAGGACCATCACTGGTTACAAGCCCAGCAGTCAGATCAACTAACTGAATTGTTTCTTCAATAGATTTGACATGCAGCCTCAAAATAACCACTTTGATCAACAACTACCTAGGAACAACGACACCTCCAACTCGCTGACCATCTCTGCTTACCAGGTGTAGAGGACGCTCCACCCAGTAAAGGCTGCTGGTCTCGACGGCATCAGGACAAGGGTGCTCAAGACCTGCTCCCACCAGCTGTGTGTCATACTCCAGCACCACTTTAACCTCAGTATACGTCTGGAGAAGGTCCCTGTGTTGTGGCAGACATTCTGCTTTGTTGTGGTACTGAAGAAGGCCCATCCCAGTGCCACCAGCAACTACGAGCCGGTAGCATTGACCTCATACATCACAAAGGCTTTTGAAAAACTGGTCCGGGATTTCCTCCTGCCATTGGTCAAGCCTTCATTGGACACCTTCCAGTTTGCCTAGCAACCAGATCTCGGAGCGGATGATGCCATCATATACCTGCTCCACTGTGCCTGCACGCACCTGGACAGGCCAGAGGGCATGACTAGAATCGGGCTGGAGCTGGACCCTCTGCATGTAGTCGTGGAGAGGAGGATGTTGTCAAAACTCCTCTCCATCATGGTCAACATTTCCCACCCTCTATAAAGTGCTCTGGTTAGACAGAAGACACTAAGAATGACTAAGTGCCCCATTTAACGCCACAGGAGGTCTTTCCTTCCTGTGGCCATCCAGTTATACAATTCCTCACCTTTCTGCACATCTCCATCAGTACTCTGCTGGTAAACTACTGTTGACCCACATTACTCTTTTCATTCATTTTGCAGATGCACATTACAGGTAATTTATTGTTAAGTTACTGTTAATCTACTTTGCACGCTCCCATTTTTGTACTTCTGTCCGTACTGCGATTCTTTCTTGTACATTAATTTTTACTTTTTGCACTTTTGCATTTGAACATTTTTCTATTCGCTTACTGTGTATTTATTATTACTATTTTATAGTAGTTTTCATAGAAGTTTATACTTTTTTACTCATTTACTTTTTCTTTCCTAACTAAGTGTTGAGCAGTTGTAACAAAGCAATTTCCCTGTGGGGATCATTATTAAGTTATTCTGATTCTGATTCTGATTCTGAGAATGTCAAAAAGAGGGAAGAATACAAAATGGTATTGATCCAACAAGGGGCTCATGTAAACGGATGGTAGGGGAAACTAATCTCTCTCTGTCTCTTCCTTGCTCTCTTCATCCTTTCTCTAGCTCTCTCTTTTCCCAGTCTAGTGCCCGTCACAGCTGGGAAGGGGCTTTTGCTTGCCTTTGGCCCAATTAGCCAGGGCTTAAAGCGCAAAGCATGTTGAGTTGAATAGGTCCAAGCTTGGTTTAGTCTAGTTCAGCATGGCTTGGCTTTGGCTTGGCTCGAGTTCCTGCTTTGAGCTGCTATGCAATTATAATTAAGGTTGTCCTCTGACAGACACACACACAAAGAGGAATAATTCTCCAGTCAAAAAATTCTGCTTCTCACATTTTAGCATAGACTTTCTCTCCCTCTCTGTCTCTCTTGCTATCTCTTCTATGTACAAACACATATACACACACATTCTCCCCCACAGCACATGGTTTGGGCTCAGCGATCTGGCATAGCTTCACAAAGACTCAAAACTCCCAGAAGGAAAAGGGGAACAATACCATTTCCTCCCTCTCTTTAATAGCCCCATCCTTTCTGCTCCCCTAAACCTCCCTGACTCCCCCACTCCAGCCCCCCCTCAACTTTTTATCTGTCTCTTACTGTCTCGCTGTCTCTCTCTCCTTTGCTCTGTAATCGCTGTCACTTTGTTCTGTGAATTCATTAAGCCCTATTCTATATCGCCACTGTCAAGGATCAATGGTTGCCATCGGAACAGCTCCCAGCATGCATTGCCATGCATGGCCATTTTTAATGAGGGCCAGTTCCATCTGTCCTGCATAAAGAAAAAGAAAACTCAATTTAAGTACCAAAGTCTCACAGAGATGTTATCATAATGGTCTTTTATCTGTCTGAACATGATAAATTTAATTTAATGCCAAAAAATTATTATCAACTAATATCTGCTTTGGGTTCCTTTGGGGGGAAACGATATAACTCCTGGTGTTTGATTCATCTATTTGCACCTTATTCCATCCAGAAAATATCCCCAGGTGTATCTAATATGTTTTTTTTTATGATAGGACGCCAAATCAGTGCCTTGGCTGGATTATGAGAGAGGGTTAGAGGAGTGGTGCATCAGGATTTAACCAAACATACAAAAAATAGGACCTCAAACTACCTACACAGTAGCAGTAATTTCAGATGCAACGCTGTACTTCTAAACAGTAAAAATCCATCTTATTAACTGACTGTGTGGAGGCAGAGGAGCTGCAGCCCAGACTGGTTTAAAGTAAGGAAGAAGCAAACAGAAATAGTGGAGGAGGAATTAGAATATGAAACCTGCACAGACAACATTTCATAAGCATGATTTCCAAAGGCAGCTCATCATGGCTGACCCAGTAGAGATGGACAGATTATGGGCCAGTTTGTCAGTGCAATCCATTGTCTCCACTGCACAGTGAGGTCCACATGCAGATAGGCCTCTAATGGCTTGGCTAATTTTTGCACACAGACACAAATAAACACACACTCATGGACCCACAGAAAGACACATGCAGAGACTAAATCAAGCACACACACACAGACACACACACACACACAACCAACAGATAATTGGGCAGGAAACCTTCATCTAAATCAAAGATTCTGTGCCAGCTGAATTCCAGCCTAGTCCACCAATGAGCCTCTGGATTGTGAAAAATGTATGAAAGAAAACGGAAAAAAAGCCACAATGACAAATCACCAATGTTTGGTCCAAGGAGAGAGAAAGATTTGTTGGAGACGCAGTGTGATGCATAATGAAAATAGATGCTGGTGCCGAGGCTTTCCGGGCAAGCTGTTGGTCTCCATTTAAAATCAATCCTGTCAATGCATCATAAGTTATTTTGACAGGGAGCAAGAGGCACTTCACGAAACACCAGTTTAATGATGTCTTTAACCTGCTGGTAATTGACCTCCGAATTGAAAGGGAGAAACAGTATTAAAAGCCTGGGGCAGGCGATTATAGTTCTCTGCTAGTTGTGCCTGCTATACATCATTTCTGATCAGACCTGGGTCAGCATAAACCAAAGCGTTTTGCTTCCTCTTGTAAAAAAAAAACAGAGGTCTGCGTACAGAAGCGAATAGCTCCATTGCTGGATGGAGCGGTGGAGTCTGTGCTAGATTGGATTTATGTACTGTGTATACTGCTGCCTTGTGTTTTCACACCCTGCTGTACATCAGAAAGCCACAGCGTGTGCCAGGTTGGGTTGTTTCTACCCTAGATATGAAGGAAAAAAAAGGATTAGAAACCTTATTATTTTGTGAATTTTGAGAGTTTGAGATAGCTGGATCTTTGGCGATGTATTAAAATTCTTGCAGCATGCCCAACCAAGCCTGTGATAAACTATAGCTTCTGCAAGAAGAACAGTACACTGTAGAGGCTTTTAATGTATAACTAACTGTACTTGTCACTTTCTCTCTTTTAGTCAAATTAAAGAGACAGATTTACATACATAGACTTACAGTACACATGCACAGTAAAATTTACAACCACCATCAGATGGCTGAACACACTGACTTAAATACATACCATCTGGCTGCATTAGCAATCCAAATGACATCTGATTTATGCCTGAGCTTAGGGAGCGAGGCATTAGTCTGCTATCAATTTACTATCAATTTGTCAAGTTGTTCAAATTTTCACCATAAATCTAATCATACTCATTCACATTTGAGTTGTGAACAACCGCCAGAACTCCACCTACAGTGCTGTAACCTCATGCTGCCAGTTCTATCAACAACATGCAGCTCTGCATAGCCAGCACCATAGAGAAATCAGCTGCTCGTGTACACCAACCATAGCCAGCAGCAGCTTGCAGCAGCATCAGCGCTAGCTAATGTCCACAGAATACAGAACCTGCTCCAGTTTAATTAAGTCTGGAACGAACCATCCAGCAATCCTGAGCCACCAACCTAAGTCTCGGATGTCTCCAGCTGCCTTAAACCCCACATCCCACCACCCTGCCAGCCCACTAAATGGAGGTAGAATCAGGCATGGGTGGATGTAAGCATGTCATTGAGTTTTTATTATGCTGCAGAAGGAGATCAATCTGGGGCCGCCAGAAAATAAATAGAGACGCCTGTGTGCAGGGGACTTTGGCACTCAGGGTAGGGTGGCGTGTGACAGAGCAAAGGGTGTGTGTTCGATTGTAATTATGGTCATGCTTTGAGCCCTCCTCAAGAGTCAGAGGGTGGAGGTGTGTGGGGTTTGATTGAGGATGGGGTGGAATATGGGATGATGGGAGAGGTGGAGTGTAAGCATGTGTCCGTATGCTGCTGGGATGGTGGGAATCTCCAAAAGGAATTTTCACCTTGGCCAAATCTCCCCGCTGCATCAGGATGTTGTCCAATGTTGAGCGGAGTGACGAAGACCGACAACACAGACACAGATGAATAGAATGAGAGGCATCACGACTGTCTGACTCTGTCTGCCAGAAAACAAATAAGAAATTAAGCAGTTATGAGCATTGACAAAAACATGACATACTAATCAACCAGCCAATGATACAAGTTGCTGGGTGGTGATAGTGTAACGTTTTAAAAATTTCCTCTTTATATCCTCTTCCTCCCAAGAGTGAAAATGGAGTAAATATTTTGACACTGCAACACTCAATGGTGCTAAAGCTACTGATAATAACAACATCAAACTAATGACATTTGGATATGTCGAGAGTAGGGATTTAAGCATCCTGACATTCAAAAACACACTTGACATTTCCTTCAATGTGCTGGGTTACAAGCTGCTTTATGTAATGAGTCAATGCCATTTCAGAGACATTAGAGATAGATAAAGATTTTTTTAAAAAAGGCTATCTGACCAGACACACACCAAACACACTACCAATACAACAGCTTCAGAATAACAACTCAAAGCTCCAAGGGAAACAGACTATTGTAATAGCTGGTGACAGTGACAAAGGAAAAAATGTACTGTCACATTGCATGTAGTGAGACCAGCTGTCCTGCATCAAGGCCAAACTCCAACACAAGGTTAAAGTTGGAAATTTCAAATCACTATGCTAATTCCAATTACTTTGTTCAGTTCAGCATGAATATTTGTTGTAGCTGACTAACAGAATATATGGGCAGGGTTTTAATTACGACCGGGAGTTAAATCAGTTCACCAGATCTTATTGGATCACTCAAAAGGGGGCATGGCTTAACGAAAAGGGAGCAGCATGTAGCTGTAGTGAAATAGGGACCTGCAGGAAACTGTTGGCCCCACACCTTGTTAAATAAGGGGGCAGAGGAGGGAGAAATGAACTAATTAGACATCACCAACATTCTTTGTACATGTAAACAAAGTTTTTGGCAGCTGATATCCAAACACACACCTCCTACAATAAATATCACTCTGCTAGCTACAAACCACTGCTCACTGCTCAAGTGCGGTTTTATATGATTGTTGGGTTTAGCTGCATCGGTAGGTGATCATGTCACTGTTCACAACACTGTCTTGAGTTCTAAGTCAGTTCAGTCTGTTGTTCAGTCGAACAGTTTTGTTGAGTTCAGTACCAAACTAGGAGTATATAATCACTTTTTAAAATGTTAAAGGTTCTGCACAACCACACACTTGTTTTGGAGGATTAGACCTCTGTTCAGGTTGAAATTGGGTTACACTGGGAATTATATGAATTCAATGAAATCTATATATTGTACTAATAAAACTAATAGAGGTTTTGTCCCACCCGAACAGGTGCAAGAAAACTAACAGGGGAGTGAGGGGGATGTGAATCAAGCACACAATCCTGAGAATAGGACTAATTGATCGGTCATGATAAGTGAAAAAACCTGTGTTGGTGTAGGGCGTGGAAGGCATGTAATGGCTCACTTATCAGCTATCTGCAACAAACAGGGTATCATGGTTGATTCTGTGGCTTTCGCAGCCTTTCAGAAAACCAGGAAGTAATATATTGTATCACGATCGTGCTGACCATGGAACTCACCAGTGAGGGGAGCTCCAATGCAAAAAGCTACTTGTTTTGTCAGTGAGACTGTCAGTGACACTGATGAATGTCATGTAAAATGAATGTACTGTAATGTAATGTAACTGACCATTCAGTACAGTTCAGCTTGCAGGTTTAGCATTATATGATTTTTTTGGCCATTTGAGGGTATCGCAATAACCTGAACACACACTGACATATCATCACCTTGTTAGTTGTTATTGGGCACATGTTAGCAAAAAGTTGCCTAGTTAGGCATCCAGCAGACAGGGAGCAGACATACACATTAGAGATCATTTGGAGTCCCTTTCTGGACACCTGATTAATGTAAGTCCTGTATTCACTGTTCTTTTAGTTCTGTTTTGGTCTCCACTTACTCCTGAGGGATATATCTGGCTCTTTAGCTGCTACACTATGTTCACCAGCTAGTTTTTAACTTTGTCCATCTGCTGTTTGGTCCTGGGCAGTGAGTCTTTTGTGAATCATCACTGAAACCACCTGAAAGCAGTATGGCTTGGGGTGACCTCACCTGGACAGTGTCATTCAAACCTCTCCATCATGATAAGGTTGCCGCTGGAGTGGATTGAACAGCCAAACACAAATGTTCCCTCATTTGTCCTTCCATGGATAATGATGTTATTATATTATCACCCATCATTTATGTAGTCAAGAGTAGTACAAAGATGTAGGAGTTGCAGTGAAAAAATGTTGCCTGGGAACTCTACATAAATAAATGGAACTCTTCTTCAAAAAGCCTGATAATAACAGGAATAAGTAAATACAGATATTGTTCTGCCAACAGCTTTCCAATCTGTTATTAATGCCTAATGCCCAGTGAAAGGCTTTCTATCCAGTACCAACCCGGCTGGCTCCATACTGTACAAACACAGTCATCCTGTCGGCAATGCTGAGAGCAACAGAAGGGACAACGCAGGACAGGTGGTGGCTACATGTGATTCATTGTTCCTATAAGAAAGCACAAGTCCCACTGGTCGCCAGTCTCTACTCCCTCTTTTTCTCTATCTCCTCCACTCTCTCTATCTCTCTCTCGTTCCACCCTCTTCTCTCTCTCTCATCTCTATCTCCTTCTTCGCCATCTCAGATTAGGTGTGAAGAATAATTAGCGGGTACTGAAGACTCCCGGGTGGAGTGGATACTCATGGGAGCCTGGTCACTTTCTCCACCACCAAATGTCCCTGGCAACACAGCTGACAGTGGGCTACACTGCATCAGTAATGAGAGTGCTGCGCTCACGTATGTGTGTATCACAGTCACTGATGTGTTTGTGAGTGGTCACCATATGGAACAGGTTTAAGGCCCAGCTCAGATCCGTTTGTGTCTTTCCACCCTTTTAGAAAAATACAAAGCTCTATTGGAGAACTGATGACTGATAAACACATATACAGGTTTGACACAGGAGGGCCTTGCAGATTCTATTGCTGTGTCCTCAAAGGGAAACACACTCAATAAGAGGAGTCAATTAGTGCTCTGAAAAAAGACAGACGCTTCATAATAGTGGCAATTAGTTTGCTCATCTGCTTTTAGCTTTTTTCAACTTTTTGCCATTCGATATAATTATTTTTGACGTGGCTGTCACAACAATCTTAAGACAAACTCATCAGTAGGAAATGGTGGGACAAACTAGTAATGCCTCATAATCTCAAGAGAAACCTTTGCTTGAACTTGTCTGAGCTGGAGAGGTTATAAACTGTAGAGAAATACTGACCTTTCTTCATTCTTCATTCTAGCAGTTAGGCACTGACTAACCTTTAATGAAGTGAGCCACTTCTATAAAACATAGTGAAGCTAACTTCATTATCTCAGGCATTTTAGGTAGAGACTGTTATATTGCAGGAACATGATGAGATTGTGAAACCCAGTCTTGTGCCAGGATCACTACACAACATTTAGAGCAGTCCAAAGTTGGAGACCGCTATATATCTTTCAAGATGGCCACTATGTCAGATTAGACAAAGTGAAACTTCCACCTCCATGGAATTACATGAAAAGTCAGGGGATGACAAAACTTACAATTTATCCTTTGGGGAACATTCATGTCTGTACCAAATGTTATATTTTCATTCACTTCACTCAAAACCACAAATGTCAACCGGTTGGTGTGAGTAGAGGAAAAGTCACGGGATTACCAGAATCACTGGGATTAATCATCAAAGAGCCATGAATGTCTGTAAAAGATTTTTGTGTTAACACTTTGCACAGTTGTTGTGATATTTCACAAAATAAGTGATGGTGGTGATAGATGATAAGTCAGAGGATCACTCATGTCAGTAGGATACATCCTTTTCTGGACAGTAGTATTTGTACCTCATATCATAGCAATCCATCCAATTGCTGTTGACATATTTGGCATATTTCACTCAAGACAGAAACTGTGAACCTCATGGTGTTACAAGAAGAAAAGTCTGGGGATTCATCATTTGGGGACGATCAATTTCTTTTCAAAGTTTTATGACAATACGTATGATAGTTGCTGAGATATTTCAGTCTGAAGCAAGGTGATCACTGAGATTGCCATCCCTAGAGCCACGTTGCTAGCGAGGCCATTCAATTGTGACATGCTGGTCTATGGGGCAGAAAAAGTTGTCTTCCCTAATTACACTGTATAAAATGTCGTGTTTTTCAAGCCCAACTCTGATTTCCTTTCACAAGCCCCCAAGTGTGTTGGATTGATTTCTGATTTCAGCTTTACAATCTATTGAGCCCAGAGGAGTCCAATCCTGATTTTAGCCAACCTAATTTCAGCCTACCCTCATTTTAGCCTGTCAGGTTTCAGGTTTGATGAAAATACAATAAACAATAGTAAACCAGGCTAAAATATCTGAGGGCAACAACTGTCTAATTTCACATCAAGCTGAGGAGGGAGCACTTTGCCCAGTCTCCAGATGACAGGAAGAAGCAGAAGAGACGGAGCTTAACAGTTGCATCCATACAGATGAGTGGAAAGCTGTGAGTATGTATAATGTTGGTGGGGGGTGTCCCTGACACCATGGCATGTCCCATAATCGGCTTTCCTTAGTGACAGTATGGAGCCCATAGGAGAGTCCTGTCTGTCTGGTCCTCTCTCACACACACACACAAACATACGGATACGAATGCATGTGCACACGCACACCTGGCAGGAAGCGCAGGGGGTCTCACACTGCCAGCTGTAGAGCAGGATACATACTGAGAGGAGAGGAACACACACAAACACACATACACAAACACATTTGCATGCAGAATCTAAACACATGATGCAGTATCAAATCAGTATGAGAAACTGTAATTTTTACAGCAGGCAGGATATTTCACGCGCACATGTAATGTGAGAATCATCATATACACATAGACACACACACACAGACACACACACACACACACACACACACACACACACATACACACATGTTTGAGAACTGAAGGATTGAAAAACAAAAGCATATATTCCCGGTCTCACACTATGAGGCTTCATTACACCACCTGCACACGGACACCAGCGAGCTCCGCTCAATAGTTATGAAGGAGACACACATACGCATATTCACATTCACCTCACATGCTTTCGTACACAAAGTAATCTGGGCTTCACATAGAGGTGTAGACTGTTGCAGCAGACTGTGGGGTCTGCCATTCATACAGCCATGGGGAGTATGACTGGGCAGAGACCTGGAGCCATGCAAGGAAAAGCTATTGAACAGAACAGCAATGAGAAAAAGCTCTCAGATGCCACCGCAGCCCCTGACCTTTCTCACCAGCTTACATCACCATAGGCTCCCTAACCTGCAATTGCGGGATTAGTTCTACAATGTCAGAATGTTATTATATAATAGGAAGAAAGCAGATATAGAAGTTGTAACTGAGGATAACATGAAGATGTTGATGTGATATAATGCCGTTTATAGTATGTCACGGGGAAAATGTCCCCTTTTTTGACAAGAATTAAGATTTTTTTTAAAGATTTTACCTGCTTGAACCTTTCCATTTCCTGTGGCAGCCTGTGTAGGTCACCAGTTACTGCGTCTGACAGCCCCATGAATAACTGAGGACCGTTATCTGTCCCGACTCACCCGGGGACACCACAGGAAGGAAACAAATGTGAAGGCCAGTGTGCATCAATAAAAGGCCAAAAACATGAAGGACGTTGGAGAGGAGGCAGAGGTGAAATTACTATGACCTTTAACAGCCAATGTAGGCACTACAAGAGACACTGATGGTCTAAGGAACACTAGGGGATGACTTTGAATGCTGCGTCGCAAGAAACTACTGCACATTGAAAGTATGTTTTCACTTTACTAAAGGTGCCCATTTAATGAATAATGGCTATGTCAGCTTGCAAGTTTCTTTTTCATCATTGACAACAATATATTTTTAATTCTGAACTTATGTTGTAATAGTTGGCATTAATTAATAAAACCAGCATAAAGAATTGATTAGTGTCACCCCTCTGCACCACGATCTCTCTCCCAAATACATTTTCTTCCTGAAATTCCTATTTCAGCCAGAAATATACAGTCAAGTGAACAACATTTATTTTTTTTGCCTAAAGTTAGTTTAGAAGGTGGATACCACTCACAATGCTCCCTTGTTGGTTGTTGTCACAACTTGTTGTTTTTGCACTTCAGATTATGTGTGGATTAAACAAATTAAAGATATATGTTCATAAGGTGCTCGATAGGAAGATGAATGTTAATTTTGAAAAAAGCCAGGCTAGTTGTTTCCCCCTGTTTCCAGCCTTTATAATAAGCTAAGCTAACCAGCTTCTAGCTGTAGGCCTATATTTACTGGACAGATGTAAGAAAGCAAGAAAACAAATAAGTGTATTTCCCAAAATGTCAAACTATTCCTTTAAGGCCTATTAAGGCCTTAAAGGAATAGCCACCCTTTTAAGAAACCATCGCCTATTTTGAAACCATGGCTAGCATTTACTTTCAGGTACACCTTTAGCTGTACATTAAATCTAATTATTGAGGACATGTGGATGCACTGCAGTTACGTTTTGCTGATGCACTGATATCACAGTGATACTTGCTCTCTCTGAAGTCTGCATGTTGTGCACACAGGGGCATTAAAAAAAAACCCTGTTATAGCTAATTCCAGTCAAACATATTCACGGCCAAGAAATCAGGTTTCTCCAGCACCAATCTGCCTTAAACATGCTGAATGTGTAAAATGACCAAGACATTACAGTGAACTGAAAATACACTGTACTGAATGTGTGTTAAATGTTGGATTGAGCAAAAACCTATGATTAATCTCCAAATTTAACACGTTCACATTTTGGTTTGTGTCTGTCATACTTGTCATACAATTTTCAGATACTGGAAATCCTAAAATAACCTTTACATCCAAGACAGTGGAATGAGTGACTTTAACGGTAACTTTACATGCAAACTGTCTGCTCTTTGCAGCCAAATCACTGCCTTAACAAATAGCCTTGGCAGACAGATTCAAAGCACTTGTTTTTCATTAGAGAAGCTCTCTTGACAGCAAAATATAAAAAGTTCAATAGTCGTGGCGGCCGTATGTGTGTGCGTGCATGTTAAGCTCATCCATCCTGAATGAGTTTGCTCTGTCAGGTCTGTATTGTTAATGAACCGTACGGGGACCACATCACAGGTGCACGCTTGCACTCCAGTCACTGCTTTGCAAACGTCCTCTAGCTGCTGCTGCCAGTGACTCAAGGTAGAACCAAACACACACTAACTCATAGCAATTCTAAATGATGTGTATCCGTTTGTTGTGCATCTGCTTGATGATTGGCACACAGAGCAGTCAGCAGATACACATGTACCCGCTCTCATACACTCAAGAGGTAATTGCCTGCCTCATGGTGACACTGGTATCCCTCAATCCTTGTGGTGATCAATCCTAAAGAAACACGTAAACAGAGCTCTGTCGCTGTCCTTTAAAGCAGTCCATCTGCCCTTGTTAAGAAGCACAGCTCCTTTAAATGGAGAAATGACGTGGGCATAGATCCCTACTGACCAAAACCAAAACGATCTTTCCTTTTGCTCTGCTGTGGAGTAGCCATCCAAAGGTAACTAATGCATAATACATCAAGCCTATCATGTCTGACTGGAGGTTGCTTGTTACAGATATGATGAAGAGTTGCAGCATAGCCACATTAATTAGGCCCCTGTCACTGGCAAATCTCTGTGTTTATGTGTATGCATTTCCACTTATGAGTTATGAATATAGATTTGTGTGTGCAGGGCCATTGAGATCCAAGAGTGCACTGCATGGAGGGGGAGACACACAGAGAGTAAAGCCGTGACTTTGGTTAACAGTAAACACACCACTGAGAGCTCATTAGAGTAGCTCTCACCTCTCCTCACTGCACTGCTCCAGTGACGGGGCTGTAGCTCCAGCCATATCTGGCATCCAGCAGCAAGCTAATTAGCGGGTAGCACTCATTACAGTCAGGCTAGTGAGCACAGCCCCTTTCCAACACATCATCTGTAGCGTGTCAGAAACACAGCGTGCATGTTACAGTTCCAAACTGACTCAGATTGGAAGAGGCTAAGTAAAGTGCATTGCTAAATAGACAGTGCTAGCCCCCATTTATTCCAGGCTCATCAAAATGACATCCATGGGTTGTAATGGTGGGTGTTGTGTCAGTTATTAAAGCTGTCTGACATCGTTAGAGGGTCAGGAGCTTTTTTTTATTGGGTTAATGTCAACTTCATGACTCGAAAAAAACTTTGAATTGAGGCTTGCAAAATTGTTGCATCAACTTGGAATAACTTTGTGGAACATCAACAAGTTTTGCCACACAGGTATTGTAACAACAGTTTGATTGAAGACAGCGATAATTTGCACCTAGAACGTCAATCAGAGTGTGGTTAGACCACTGCAGGGGTAGACTGTCTTCTTTAGGGAAAAGGCAGTGTGGGTAATTTGTTCAAACAGAGAGAAACGGTGTTTGCATGATGTTAGCATTCAGAACCAAATCATGTTGAGGTTAATAAGAGCAGAGACAGTGAACCACAACAGTAAAGCTATGGACTGTAAAAACCAAAACAATGAGCTGAAAGATGCTACAAAGCATTGGACAGCTGAGGTGAGCTCCAGAGTCAGGGTGACCCCGTTCAAAGACAAGTAGTCATTGTTAATATAAAAGTAATTACCATAGCTTATTTAACTTTATTTAACCATACTTTAACCTTAGCTTAGAAAACTTTCATATTGGTTTGTTTTTGGAAACACGTCCTGGAGGATGTCCAGTATTGAGCACGGAGTTAAAAATGTCTTTGGTTTTTGCACAAACTTGGAATGCTTGTCTGTCTCTTCCCATCTAGGACGTAGAAACTGTGTGAAATCTTACATCTACAAAGCATGTTTCCAGAGACAGTGTATAGCTTTCCATATTTCCAGAGTGATCACTGTTACACATTTCTCTCTGAACAACATCCACTTTCAAGTTATCCAGTCACTGCACTTTTCAGTAGTTTTGTCAACAGCTAACACGTCTTTTTGTTGCATCAAGTACATCGATGAGGGATGTTTCAGCACGTTAATCTGTGACTAGGGACTGACTGACCTCTACCTAAGCATAAACATTCCTTTAAAAAAAATCCTGCTACACACATTTCTGCCATATTTTCTCTGTTGAAACAGCATAGAACAGCAATGTATGAGCTCAATAAAATGTAGATAAAAGTGTACAACAAGGGGTAGGAGTAGTTACAATGAAATTCCTAAGAACTTTCTTCATGTGGTGAGTAAAAGTTGAATCAAAGATTAGAAATTGTTTCATGTGAGACTACAAAGCACTTAGAGGAAGTTGGACAGACAGGGCGCTCAGGCATTTCCTGTTGTTGAGGAAAGAACATGTGGCAACAATATGGCTGCCTCTGCAAGATGATTTTACAGGATCCAGACACTGATGTGATTCTGATCACATTTTTCCTGTTTTATCATTCCAGCTAAGCAGCACTTTTCATCTGCTGTAATTTCACCCTTCATTAAGAATGTAGTACACAGGTAACGTTAACTGAGGCCAGGTAGCTAAATACATTTTCCTGAAACAAAGATCTAATAAACTATGAACAAGACTTTTTAAGATGAACTCAAAATTGCAACTTAATTCATTCATTTGAAATAAGCAAACACATGTTTAAACACACTGAGCCTCCGAATACAGTAACTGCTCCACAAGGACTGCACTTATATAGCGCTTTTCTATTCTTATTGACCACTCGAAGCGCTTTACACTACTGCCACATTCACCCATTCACAAACAGACATTCATACAGTGCTTTTCTATATACATGCACACACCGAGGCACGAGACATGCGGACTGGATGAGCCAGGTATCGAACCACCGACCTTCTGGTTAGTGGACAATCCGCTCTACCTCCTGAGCCACAGCTGCCCCAGTGATCACACTATTACTATATATTATTATCCTGCAGTATTAGAAGCTGGCGCGCAGCTCCATATGTTAAACAAAAGGAACCATGCATCCTTAATCAAAAAGGCTATTCATCACACAGGCTACATTCACCATAATGATGCACATAGATAAGGAGATAATAAGGTAAATGAGAGGGAGAGTTAAAATAATACTGTAGCCAGCACGGTTCATGCACTGGTGCACTGCTGATGAATGATACAGGTCCCTTTCCTTCTTCTGCAGCTCCTTCTTCTTTTCTTCCTTTCTCTTTTTGCCCACTGCTGTCCCACCTGGGTTTTTGCTGATGTGAAGAGGAAATAGGTGAATGCAGTGGTACAGAAAAATATCAGCGTTTAATGTCACAAATGCAGTTTTTCAGAAGTATATTCATAAAAAAGCAGACATAACTATGCCAATGAAAATGACAAATGCAGATAAATATACTGTAGGCAGACCGTATGACAGATGTAGAAGAACAAACATGAGCCTCTCACAGCTCACCTGTTGGAGCTGGCAGATGGTTCTGCCCTGGAGAACTGGTAATAACAGAACAATAGCCAATTAAGGAGTGACGGAGAAGCCGAGGGGGCCAAGATAGTTCAGGGATAGAGTCAGTCAATTAGTCAAACACTCCATTAGGAGACTGTCCAGAGACACCATGTTGATTGCCATGCATTATCCACACCAATCCAGTTTTTGATTGGTATTTGGAAATTACAGCATGTATAGATGTCCTAATTTCATATTGAGATGTGTTTCAAATACTAACAAAGACTTCTAGCCCCTCCATGATCTGTTTTATGAGATTTGATTGTGTGAGTTAACCTTGGCAAGCTAAATTATATGTATTAATTGCAAATGCAGAAAGGAAAAAAACAAAAGACGTTTACCGACATCCATGGGAACCTGTAACCTTGGGACTTCACCCTATTATGCATTGTCTGCAGCACATCCTGACACATGTGCACAAGCGTCTTTACACACATTCACACTGAGAAATCTTAAAAAAAGCTTTGCGAAAAGACGACGTCTTTCCCTCTTACGCACACACAAACATGTTCATGCATTAAACATGCATATGCATGCCTAACCATATCAACACAGCCCCACCAACACCAGCGCTGACTCTGCCATCTATCTCCTCTATGTACGGCACACCCCAGTTCACACACAGCGTCACACATTCTTTGTTTTGAGATCAAAGATACGCTGTCTTCAGATGTGCCCTTCCCTTCTTCATGACCTTAAGCTGTCAGTGTTATCTACTCTAGACATACTCACAAACTCACACAGAGCATCCCCCATATGCGTGTGTGTTTGCCTCAAACACACATGCGTGCATACTAACGAATCTCATGGAGGCAATTACAGATCTGAGCCATTCATGCTGGCTGGCTATCAAATGTTTTCCTCCCCTCTCACAATACTGTGTTAGTGTGTCTGTGCTTTTTTTCCAGAGGAGATAGCAGATTGCTACCTCCATGGCTCTGTGTTCATAGCCGATATGACTTAGTAAAACCAAACAATTTATTCGTTGTGACTGCTGTCCATTGGATGTTTTTAAGGTGGTTTTAACACAGTGTCCATTACTGTGCAACCTTGATGTATATTATTCCTGTGTGGCTTTGTCTCCATCCCTGTTGTTCCTTCTCCCACTCTGTGTGCCAACTTGTGTTGTGTTATTGCCTGTGCAGCTCTATATGTCCCCACACTGACACCTTTACATTGGCACAAATAAGAAGTAAAGCAACTTGCTGCTTCTTGTCACATAACCTAGTAGCAGCAACCATAGCAACCCATCACAGCCAGCCACTTTGCATACAAATGATTTTGACAGAAGTGCGTATGCATGTGTGAGTATGCTTGAGAAGAGCTGGTGCCAGTTTGCTGGTGGGTGGCAACACAAATTTAGCTGTGTGTCACTGTGTTTTTGTGTTCTCGCCCGCACACGTGTACACATGCATGTGAGGGGGAGATAGAGAGAAACACAGGACTGGTGAGAAAGAGAAAAGATTAAGAGGGCAGGCACCAATTAAATTTTTACTCGCCTTTTGATTTCAGTATGAATACACTATGAGCGAAGGCCAGCACTTGATCTGTGCATCAGATGGTACTTATGGTCTAGGCTTTTGTGTATGAAAATGCACGAGAGAGGGAAAGCCTATTTTCTGTCTCCTGTAGTTTCTTCATAAACACTACTTAACATCTTCCTCATCCCTGGCCTTAAAGGCCCGTTTGATTATCAATGTGTTTTAATAACTAATATCATCTGTACATGCAGGCATGTAATCTGGATAACAATTAGAATCATGGAAATATAAGAAGATACCCAATGTGATTTGCAGTACTTTTTTTAAAATCTATTTATTTATAAAATAAAGTTTGGAATATATTTTCGTTACATGAATTGGTACCTGCCTAATCCTAATTATCATAGAACCAGGTAGAATCATCATTGCTATGAACAAAAACAGCATAAGGATAAGAAGGAAATATCATCTTTACCATCTGCTCCATCACAGCATTAATTTTGAATTTGTCAAAAGAGCTTTTGATGTCTCAAGTTGCCTGATAAAATTATGCTGTTTGGCAGCTAATGGAGTTCAAAATGGTTCCAAGTAATCTATGCTAATTTATAGCAGAAAATAACCCAGCATTGTTACAGGGCAAACTAACAATGAATAATAAAGACGCATCTGTGATTGTCAGCTCGTATATCTCGGGGATGAGTTTATGCGTGAATGTGTACAAGTGTGCATTTAAGGGCTTGTGTGTATGTGTATGCGCGTGCACCCTTGCTCGCCTTTGTGTATGATTTGCATCTGCCTGTGTGTGTTTGATTGTGTGTATAACAGAGCAGGGAGGAGGGAGCGTTTGTTAAGCGTTGGGGGGTAGGGTGTCTCTGCCTCCTCTGGCCTTGGCAGCATGCCCAACATCTGCAGGCCTGTGTTGTAGCTCCACTGTGATACCAGGATGGCACAACCCATGATGGATTATAGTCATTGCACAGGTACCCATGCAAAACTAATGTGTATATAAGCAGGTGCTAACAGCTACAGTGGTGTGTGTGTTTACATGGGGTGTGTGTGTATTTGGGGGAAATTCAGTGTTTGTGAACAGGTGGAAGGATGTTGAAACGGTGTGTTTGTAGTATAGATGTAAATAAATGCATTAATAGATACATTATTTAAATATGAACGGATAATGAACTCTAATCAGATAGTGATAAAGTCTGTGTTATTCAAATTTAGCAGTAAAATTTTTTGGTGTGTGTGTTTTGTGTTTTGTTTTCACTGCATGGACCACTGGTGAAGGTAGAGAACCCTTGGCCAAAAGCACATCCTTTTTATCTTACACCCCCAAAGGAATCATCTGATAATGCTTGTGCATTAATTTTTTATACATTTATTTTTTGGCATTTGGCATTCAACTGATTTTACACTTAAAAGCCAGTTTACTCATGATAAGCAGTACTACTCAGTCTATGAAACAGTTAGGCTTCCAAAAACCTGTGTTATAGACTGTGGGCACCGAGCTTCAATGATGAGGGCATTTGACTAAACGGTAAAGAAAGATGCTACAGAGTTGCATCATGGGAAATGCAGGACAAAGCATTTTACAAGCTTGACTTATACTAGCTACAAAAAGTCAGAGTAACTCAGCCTCTGCTGCTTCAATTTTGAACATTCTTTGTTTAATCTGACTCTCACAATTCCCACAACTTTACGAAAGTGCAATACTAAATCAATGGAGTAACGCTTTATTGATATAAATATCAGATATGTAATATAAATTAGAAATACAATACACTCAACAATGTTTTCAACTTTGGTGCCAGCCACCCCTCTGGCTTGACAACAAGTGGTCACTTGCATTTATATATTCCGTTTAAAGTGTCTAAATTAAATATATAATCCATATAATCCAATTAAGTGTATAAATGATAATGCCAAAAAATTTAAGAATGACAAAGAATAGTTCAGCATTTTGGAAAATATGCTTATGTGCTTCCTTGCAAAGAGTTCTGATACCACCTCCATGTCAGCGAAGCAAGGCTAGCTGTTTCCTCCGGTGTCCTGGTTTCATGCTAAGCATGAAAACATGTTTTCATGTACGCAAAACTACATGAGTGCATCCTTGTATATGATTGGTACCAACACAAACTCTCCTCCTCTTATCAGCTGCAACATACAGTGCAGTGAGCCAAGCAGGCCCACTGACAGCCCTAAAACAGTGGGAAATGCAACCTTTTCAAGCCTCATCTTGGAGCTTTTTCTGTCAGACTTCTGGCTGTTTGAGTGTGTTTTCCCCTTGGCTCTACTTTCTCTTGATATCACATGCATTGCACTCTGAGTAGCCCAACTGGCAATGCCTCTCTATGAAAAATGGATTTCTCCCAGTCTGCATTGCCATGGCGATGCACAGCTCACCCGCCAGTTCCATCCTTTAAGGATTTGCATCAAAGTGGCTGCAGTGATGTGGAGGTGAGGAGGCGTGTGGGTAGAGAGTGATTTCACCCCTCAGTCAGCATCTTGGAAAAAGCTTCATTTCATATTTTATAATGATGTGATGTACAATAGTAGTGTTGCTAGGTGCAGTGTAGCTGTGTCTGTGAGAGAAAGAGAGAGCGAGAGAGAGCGATAACTACTACAGGACATCTTTCACCAAGTAATTACCAATGAATATTCATACCTTTCAATCAGTAGACACGCCACGTCCAAACGTATTGGATGGATAAAAAGATACAGGGGGAAGTATAGGGGAAACATGATTCCGAACCTGTCCAAAAGAGGGAGCAATCTTCCAAAAACGATGAAATCGGATTTAATTTGAGGTCAAAAATAGAGTTTGCAAAACTGGGGCAACATCATCCTAAATTATGCAGATGCTGGGGCAAGTTTCAAGCCAAAGCCAGTCAATACCATTTCATCTGACATCTTGTTTTGCTCAAAAAAAGATCTCAGGCATTCTAAATTTTGCCACACGCTTCAAAAATCTTGAGGTCTGATGTTTCAGTGAAAAACAAAGACCCACAGTTCTTTTGTGGATATCTGCCACTCTATCAAGACAAGGCTGCGACTTTTTTTCTTCTTTTTTTTTTATGAGCAACACAAGACACATTGTAAATTGCTGTGAAAGTGTGTCGCTGGTGGGTTAGGAAGGATTTGCCAAGCCCTTATCTTACCTTTGAACACAACTCTGATTAAGACAGAGATTTCAGATGGCTTGGATAAACAACCTGAGGTATTGTGGAATCAGAGACACGAAAACAAGCGTTTGAACAAAAAGTGCAAAAACATCACAAGGTCTCCAATTCTATTGAGAGTTGAGAAATCAACTGGGCCCAGAAAATCTCATTTGTGTTTTTGACAATGAAGTTGTCTCTTTGTAAGACTGAGACAGGGGAAAAGGGGAAAAAAAGAATCAAACATATTTTTGATCAATATTTCAAATGCTTCCATTTCTTAGCGGAGCGTGTTTGAAAGAGTTACTGAGATGAGTAGTATCTATTTTAGGGTCATGTTTTAATGAGGCAGTGGCAAGGTGGTGCTGATCAGACACATTAATTGACAGTACTCATCTTTGAAGTAAAACATCTGCATATAGCTGTGCACTCCATAAACTGCAATTTAATCAGGTGTGCTATTAGATAGTATTTTTACTGCTAATTGTTCAGACATGTCATTTGGATCATGCAAAGCTTTTTTGTTCTTGTGGTGATGATGGTATGGCCCATGAACTATTATATCTGCAGAAAATCAATGGGGTCAACTGGGACAATTAGCTTACTCACTTATAAAGTCTGCAAAAATGCCCCCTCCCCTTCTTCTCTTGGATGCAGATGTAGATGGAAATGAGCAGGATGATCCAAGCCAACAGTCTGTCACCTGCTCAGCCAGCCTGTTAGTCCTCCTGCAGCACCTCTGGCTGCCTTGACTGTGTCCCAGGACTGATACCATGATTAGGACATGGTCACCAGTGTGGGTACTCTTTCCGTCTGTTCCTTTCCACACCCCATTTCCCTTCTTTCATCTTGCTTTTGTGTTAGTGCTTTTATGCATAGCTTACCCCCCCTGTATCCCTCCACCACTGTCCTAACACACTGCCCCCCCCATCATCCCTCTCTCTCTCCCTCTTGCATCTGTTTGGTGTATTCCCAGAGGCCGTGAGGGGCCAGAAGGGTCCATGAATAAGTCATTAGCACTGGCCCCCCAGACTCTGTGATCATTGCCAACCTGTTCAAAAACATGGTTCCCCGCCACCTCTCTCACTCCCTCTGCAACCGTCTTTCCGCATCCATAAGCAATGAAAACATAAATAAATAAGGGTCTGTGTATGTGTGTGTTTCTGTGTGTGTATATATATCTCCACCTCAGGTTTTAGAAGCTGCCATGGAGATGAGAGTTTAAATGTACTGCTGACGTTCCCATTATTTAAGAAAGACTTGGGTATGCTGACTTTTTCTGGTAATTAAACAGTGGTTCTCATAATCACTGTGAACACACATATGATAAGAGGCCACATTAACTAGTGAATGCCAAACTTTTTTGTTGCATTATTGCCAAAGAGTTTTTGCAGTTTTGTCTTACTTTGTTACTTTTATTTGTTTTATTTATACAGTGTATGCATAGATGGAGGAGTATGTGTTTCAGCAGAATTCATGTATTTAGCATGAATGGGAAATAATGTGTATAGGACAAAAAATTGTAGACGTAAAACAAGCAAACCCACTAGAGCTTATAACAAGTCAATTAATTGATTAGTTGATTGACAGAAAATTAATTGGTAACTTTTGATAATTGAATACTTGCTTTATTCATTTTTGATCAAAAGTAGCAAATAATTGCTTGTTCCAATTTCCTAAATGAAAATATTATGTAATGCATGATAGTAAACTGAATATCTTAGGGTATTGGATTGTTGGTCAGACAAAACAAGACATTTTAAGATGTCACTTTGGGATGTGGGAATTTTGTCACTATTTCTTGACATGTTACGGACAACGGCTAATCAACTAATTGAGAAAATAATCTGCAGATTAATTGATAATGAAAATAATTATTAGTTGAAGTACTAAATCCCACTAATTGCCAATCTCATGTGCTCATTTCATTTAATAATGAATAAAGATCAAAGTGATCAGTAGATAAAACTGAAAGGAATAAAGTGAGCATAAGTGATTGACTGTGTATGAGATTCATTGCTGGTTTTGGTCCTACACACCTTGTCACTAAGGCTTGGTAATGTGCAAGACTGTATTGAACTACATATATACATATAAAAATACAGTACATGATGAACTGCAATGCTTGACCAAAGCCGAATCTTAAGGAACAACATTTCGAGACCCAAGCACTGACTCATCCATGACCTAAAGTATGAGACCAGATTGCTCTCCTGAATAACCTACAAATAGTGTTTTTCACAGGCTGCAGGAGGCTGGAGAGGTCCAAGACGTTATTGCTGTCTGATAACTTGAATTTTGAAAAAAAATAGTCGATGGGAAGTTTGTGAGGTCAGCCAAAACTAAAGGCTTGAGGTATGACGAGAATTCTAGATGTATGTGATCAATAAAAACACAGTTAATTAGTCTTTTGTTAATGGGAGAAATTCAGCCCTTGAATTTCAATGTGGTGCGGTGCAAACACTGGCAAAGAAATGTTGTTGTAAAGGACAAAAAGATTCAAACTTCTGTTCTGTCTACCCATGTCTACCCAACAGTTATTCGCACTCCATTTCTGAGTGTAGGGTGTAGCAAGTTTTACATGAGGCAGCACGAAGTTTGGCAGGGTGGACAGCAGGCATAAGAGGAGGTATATATATTTTTTAAAATACTGCCCCAACAAAAAGGCAATTTTTTGTTAACTTGGAAAACAGTTAATTCACTAGTCTAAATATATTTGTTTATTTACCCATATCTGGTTTGACTGGACTGATGACTCATGTAGCCACATTACCTCTGAGGATGAGTCCCTAAGGATCTGCAAATTCAAACACTCCCGGCGCTATGCACAACAGCTTGCGATTGTGTCCGATCTTCATAACAGTTTGGCAAAATGCTCAATTTCCTGGCTAGCTAAATGCACACTCCACTAACTGTTATTATTATGGTTATTTTTACTCTTTGTGGAACTAAATCCACATTGTGATTATTGCTGGGTTCATTAACGACGGCAAAAGTGTTTGCCACTGATTTATAAAGACTGCCACAGTATACTGCAAAATAGGACCGAAAAAGGTCACAACTTACTCTACAATCTTCAAAAAAAACTGGCCAAAATAATTACAACAAATCTCAGTTAAATCCTTCTAGGGCTGATGGATGTAGGAGGTGGTATAAAGGTCAGCACAACACATGCATGACAATTATGTACTGTAAATATGATTTATAGGTCCAAACTCGATCAAATGTAAATGCTGCTAAGTCATGCTTTTCATTGCTGTGTGCTGAGTGGCTGAGGGAGAAAAAGCTCCTGCAGTGGTGTGAATTTCTAGGTCCTGTTGGGCTCATGTTGGTGGGTCACACCATGAATTATGGATTTCTCCCCTATCTGTTAGGTATTTTACAGTGCTGAATTTGCATTATATTTTTAGGAGACAGGAGGGCAAGTAGGATAGCAGTTGTAGTAGGAATCCCAGTCGGGTGAGGCAACTGACATATTATACTGTAGATCTGTCCTGCCAAATCCATTATTTTACATCGATTTTTGTTACAATAATTCCAATAACTGTGAAATAATTGATGTGATCTAATATTTAAATTAGGTTAAAATCCCATCTGGAGCAATGACACAAGTGAAGTTACATTACTATATGGAGAGTTCTGTGAAAATAGCGATGGCAAATTATTAGAACATTTTTAAGAAGTTCACCCGTTTTAATTAGATATAGTTTTATCACCTAAAGGGGAACATTTCCCCTGCCGTCATTGCTGGTTTGCAGGACAGCCAGGACATTTGACACCCATAGAGCAGTTGGAGGTCAGGTAACTGACTGAAGGACATCTCAACATATTTGTGCGGACAGGATAATGACCTGGCTCCAAGAGGTGAGGGACAACCTCACAAAACACCAGAGGCTGTCTCGCTTATCCTAGCAGCGTGCTCCCAGCAGATGAGCCTGCCCATCAGAAGATTCACAAGGTCCATCTCTTCTCCCAAAGAGCTCACCTTGTTTTTATAGCTGCTCTCTTTGTGCATGTTCAACCATGCATGAAATTGTGAATATTATCAAAGTCTCCTTTGTTATGCATGTTAACAACTTTATCAAAACACTCTCATAATCAAAGTAAGATTATTTTTACATTATTCCATGCATGTAACACAGATTTATAATTTTAATCAACGTGAGGTGGCTCAACTCTCTCACCTCACCTCAAGAAGATCCAAGGTTTAATTCCCAGCCAAAGTCATTTCAGAGTCTGCATGATCACCTTGAGCAAGTTTCCTTAAGGTGTCCTGTAATCCAGCAACCCAGAGAAACTGCTACTGCTAATGGTTATTTATGAAGTGTGTGATAGGATGGTGACTTCCAGGGTGTACCCCTTAGGGATGTCATGACAAACCAATACTTCAGCACCACGTTTATGCCAAAATTGTTTATGACAAAAATGACAGTGCTTGTTTTTCTACACTACCATAGATACCGAAGATACCGTAGATGTCATACGTACTGCAGATGTGCTTCTTCCGGACTGACGAGGGCAGCATAATAACCTTAGAGTTGTTCTAGTCTGACGAACAAGAAGAAGAAAGTCAGACACTGTAACAATAACATCATGTGGAATGGTGGAAACAGATCCAACTGAATGTGAACAGTGTCACAGAGCATTTCGAACAAAAGGAGGAAACACCTCAAACTTATCTAAGCACCTCAAAGACAGGCATCCAGGGCCGTGCATACAATTCAGAGTTAGTTAGTTTCAATTGTTTTATATTATACGTATATAAACTTACCTTATATTAACATGTTGTCAAAATGTCCACAGCTTGAAATGTTACCATTATTGTTACTGAACTGTGACAGCTAGCATCTGTTGTAGCAATGCTCCACATACAATGTTCACAAAGGCTAACGTCACCTTTTTCAGGCTAACGTAGCAATACTTCACAACGTGAGCTGGCTGCTCATAACGTTAGTAGGCTACCAACATTACCCTTCAGTGTGTCAAAATATAACGCTGAGTCTTTAAATGAATGTTTTAGTTAATTTAAACTACTGCTTGGACACTGACTATATGGATGGTTGTGTGTGTGTGTGTGTGTGTGTGTGTGTGTGTGTGTGTGTGTGTGTGTGTGTGTAACATGGTATCGAATTAAGTATCAACATCCGTCGAATTTCCAGGATACCAAGTACCAAATTTGCCGTATTGTGACATCCCTAGTATCCGAGCCTTCTAGCAAAAGCATTCTAGCTATGTTCTTTGACCTTGAATGGAAATAACCAATGACATTAATACATATTATTACAGTGTTTGGCCCCAGTCACACAAGACATTGGCAGAACCTAATTTCTTAAAATGTTGATGTTTCAGTTAATGCCAGATGTTACCTCGCAAGCTACCTGACTAGCTAACTAAAAACAACACACAACCGGGAACACACAGTGACACCATCTACTCAATCCTGTATCATAAGTTTATGCAAAAAAGTACATGCAATTTATATTTATATATGACCCACACCACCTCGAATTGGGACTCTACAGGAGCCTACAATCACCCACTGAAGGTCAAGAACATCAGCGTCATCATTACAATTAGTCAAAAGTGCAAATCTACATATTAAATGCAGCATTTTCATATAGTTGCAATTAAATCTGCCAACAAACCAAAAAGTGCCCAAACCTCCAAATCTAGACATTTTTTTCTTCCTGCATCAGCTTCACAATAAACATTTTTTATGTGAAGCAGCAGCAGAACTCTTTTGTTTGCATTAAAAAAAAAAAAAAGACTTAATTTCAGCCATTTTTTATGTTCCCCACTGGGGATAGTGTTTTAGAAAAGATGTTTTCAGTAGTATAAAATGCTGCTTATTGTCCACAGCAGGCCTCCAATGAAATGTTTTCCGATATGTTTATGTTAACATATGTTGGAGTGAGGAAAAGCCAGGGCAATAAATACTGCATTTAATGATGTGATGCGTTTTTTCAATCACTCTTAGTCCTTTTACTTCACCCTGAGTTCCCTTGGTGGTGTCATAGTTGTGGTAGCACCAGTTTATTGGAACAGCAACATGCACTTTTGCAATGAATAAAATCATCATAGACAAAGTAAGACAATTAATTTCCTTTTTTTTTTCTTTCCTTGTCTCCTCCAGCATGTGGCGCCCAGGTTCTTAACCTTCCTGTTTATACCTACTCCCTTGTATCCCAGTCCTTATACAAACTCTCCTCTGTGCCTCATTCCATCTGCCATGACTCTGTGTTTTTCGTCTCCTAACTCACAGTCTATCTGTTAAAAAATTAAACTCTTGTATTATATAACACTGTAACATGTAATGGGAAGCTGCAGAACAGCACACACTCTACTGTTGAGGTGAATAATGACGGCACTTACCCACTTTCAACAACCTCTGTTCTCTTTTGCTCTCTTACACACACACACACACACACGCACAAGTTCACACACACGCCTGCACGCACACACATACACACATGAAGTGGAGCTTGTGGTCTATTGCAGATGATGTCTTTGACATTTTAAAGTAGAAGTATAGTAGTTTTCCTATCTCCAGTTATGTCTACCGGGTGTTTTTTTCAAAAAAATCACGGCGAACTGCATTTACAAATGGCATTCCCTTCTCCACCGGGATAAAGAAGAATCTAATTTTTCTTTCAATTTCTGGCAGTAGCCTCTACTCTCAGTGGCTCCAAACAGAATGACCCATGTAATTACAAAAGCGTACTCTTGTACACTAAAGTATTTTACCAGTTTTTGACGCAAATTGTTTTTTTTAAAAATTATTTTCCCACATGTAATAGAATCTCAAACAGAAATCACTCCTCCGACTCAGAGTAGCAAAATGCTCCTTATCTCTACACAGCAACCTATCTGCTAGGGGAATTACAGAAACAACATTTGAATTTTGTACATTTAAAGACTCCACAAGCCTAATTTGCAATTCTGTAGTCCCAAGTGGCAGTGAGAGATAACAGTTTGAATTTCTCAAAAGTTTGATTGGCTTCATTGCTCAGAAATTGTGTAATATGTTGTTGTTAAACCCTTAGTACTAAATTCCCTCTTTTTTGTCTAATCAAGCTGGCTATGCAAAAATCCCCATAGCAGCATTTTCAGCTATTTGTGAGTCCAGCTCTCTATAGACTTTGCTATGAAGCTTTTGATTCCTCAGTCCCCTGGAACTGAGAAACTTACTTACAGGTGATGATTTGTGGATCCTCAGTGAAGTAAAGGCACTAAATGGCGAAAAAGCAAGAAATTAATCTTGAATTATTAATAATTATTAAGGTATTTATAGTATATTGTCCTGACGTGACTGATAACACATGAGGACTTCAGACATCATTTAGGTGTTGATGTTTAAAATCAGATGCATATTTAGTTTGAATAAATATGTTGTCCAATTTCAAAGATGAAGCTGCGCCAATCAATATTTTTATGTTAACAGTGGATCAAGGTACAATATTTAAAGGTTTGCTCATAGTGACAAATTCCCAGAGAATTATCATACAATTCTACAGTTCGCCTCAGCTTACCAAGCATTTTAGTGTCATTGAATTTACTGTTTTGGTTTTATGGCTGTAATTTAGTCTTACTGCTGTCGTTAAAAATATTTTCTTCAACGAACAAGCTCGCTAACCCCACAGTACGCTGCCTGCCCAGTACCAAATTGCACACAGACTTAGCAACTGGCTGCTGAAAACTTTGGAGCTTTTAGCAGCTAAAGCACCAGATATTTAGCCTGGTTATAAACCTCTGAATCACTGCCCACATCTCAGATTCAAATAAGTTGGGTGTCTTACCCACTGACCAATCAGAGCTTAGTAGTTGTGATTAAGAACAAGGAAATCACATAACTAGCTAGCAACATGTTGTAGGTTGACTTACAGAAATAATAATTGAGCATGTTTTTTTTAACTTGAACACAATGTCAGTCTGAATGAATGAAGTGAAACAAAATAGCAATTCAGTGTAATTATTAAGCTACCATATATTTTCCACAGGAGTTTGATGGAGACCAAAACAGATAAAAGAGGAGCGAATTCTAGACTTACACTCATCAGGTGGCCAGAAACCATGACTCCTAAGGAATCACACAATGCAACACACAGTTCTTTAAATTTATTGTGGGAGCAGTTACAGAAAAACATGCAATATTTCTCTATGAAGATGATCAGGAAATATGCATTTATTACCTGTGCATTGCCGTTCAGCAGTAGTAAAGGTTTTGTGGTTCTACCTGAAATAAATTCTGGCCAAAAATGTGAATCTGTGGGTTGTCAGTTAGTGGGGGATGGGACTCTTACCTCAGCTGCAACCCCAATTTATTTTATTAAATTTATTTAAAGCTGCATTTACCCAGTGCAGCTTTAATGTGCTCTGAGACAAGTCAGTTGCAGATTGGAGGGTTCTTTCAGGACGCACTCATGGCAAATGAGTTCAAATGTACGGGGAGTGGATGAGCAGCTGTGTGCCATACAGGACAGAGGAGGAGGATAGTGGGAGGACAGCGGGAGGATAAAGGGAGGGGAAGCAGGTGGGGCGGACGGGGTGGAGGAGGAGACGTCTGGCAGGGGGGCTGGCTTGGCGCTGCATTGGCAGGAACAGAAGGAAGAAAGAAAGTCTCTCAGGCATTCCTCATTTCTCTCTACCCATTTATCAGTCTCTGCCTTTTCCTCTCCCCCCATTTTCACAGCGCATCTGGACTCACTCTATCCTTTTTTTCCTTTTCAACACCACTGTTGGATTCCTCACATTGCCTCTCTTTCTCCTTCCTGTCCAGGCTCTATATGTCCTCTCATCTTTCATCCTTTTCTTTCATTCCTTTCATAGTTCTCTATCTCTTCTCGGCACATTCTTTCCACTTCTGCCTCTTTGTGTGTGTTTGTGTGTGTTTTAACCATCTTCTCATTGCTCCATCTTTTCACAGGGAAAGAGCTTGGCGTGAGATCTGTGCCAGTGCAGTCTAGATTGTGCCATCCTACCAAGAGAGTGGGTGTCAAACACAGACACTGGCACAGCTTGTCGGGGAGATGGCACCACACGGAAGCCAATGGCTGCAGAGAAACATGAATATATGTCTACTGCCACCCACCAGGACCTGATCCCTTTGGTTCACTTAAATTTGAAGGAATAACTCTATTTCAAATTAAATCTACTGATGTTGTCTCGTTATTTCTGCCACGATAATACAGCAGGAGTTTGTCAGAGGTATCTGTTGGTCAACTTCCCCATCAAGTAATGACAGCAGATAGGCAACAATCTAGCTAGATCAATCTTTCCAGTGCCTTGTGTTTACACCTTTGCTAACACTATGTTGACTGAAATGGGAGGAAACTATAATCATCAGTACAGTAGCAACATGACTGACCTGTAATATTTAAAAGGCTGTTTTGATTTGTTTTATTTAAAAAGGTAACTTTCAATGATTCTAACACCCACAATCAAAGTTGAGCAAGTTACTTGAAAAGTGTAGTCATTTACACATTACATATTACACATTAAAAAACGTCATTACATGGCTTCAATAATTACTCGACAGCAAAAGTAATTCGATATTCATAACTTTACTTTGGTTACTCAGCCCAGCTCCTGGATGTTGTGCCTTTTACACAACTTCAAAGCCTCCGCACTCACATGTTACATCCTCAGTGCTTGAGATGTGTAGAAACATAAAATGACACATGAAGTTTAACAACCACAACAAAAGTATCTACTGACCATCAACGGCTAGCGTAACGTTAGCCCCAGTGACTGCATGAAGTTCCGTCCGCACAGTGAAGCTGCATTGTTCACACACCCTCAAACTCTGAGAAAAACCAGGTTATTCCTGAATGGAACGCACAAAGATACATCAATCCTACATAAATCTACGAGTGAGACAGCGAACAAGTAAACCCCCCAAACTGTCGAATTAATGCAGTGTTACTAGGATTAGTAACCGTAATATAATTGCTGAATTTCAAATTTAGAAAACCAAATTAAAGAATTCTTATCAAAAATGTTTGTTTATGCTTTGTATTAATGTCAGGGAAATTAATATTGCCTGATAATTTCTTATCTGATCTCTGAAACTCTCAGATATCAATATTGGTGTCATTAAAAAAATGCAATTTCATTCGGGCAGCAGTTTTTACAACCTTTTTATCTTCCCTGTGCCTTAGGGTGGCATTGGACCCTGCTGTGAATTTAATCTAACTACAGCTGAAATCTTTTGCAAAGGAGCAAGTTACAAACTTTTCAGAGCCACCTTTTCATGCCTAAAGGTAGTGAGTAATTGATACTCAAAAGATAGATTCCAGTGGAATATTCCTTTGAGTCATTTCCACTAACTCTACTCAGCTTCTACCTGTGTGCAGCGCTGCTGTGCATAGAGACAGTGTTTTATTCATAGCTTGTTTTTTGATTCTATATTGAGCCTCATTCTGGAAAGCAACCAAATAGGATGCACACAATCAGGAATACTACACAAAACACCTCAAAGTAAATCACAGTAAAAATACATACTGTACATTAGTTCCCTTATTAGCAGGCAGAATTCAGTGTTGCAGTTCAGGAGTTTGTGTGGCACAAAGAAGAAAATGAGGAAAAAACTTAAGAGAAACGGAGAAAAGAGAGATCGGTAAGATGTGTGAAAGATGAAAGACAACCTGAATGACAGGGGAGAGGTGAGAGATTTAAGACATAAGATGGGTGAGAAAGAGTCGGGAAGAACAGACATGTTAACGTAGAAAAACACTGAAAAAAACAAAAGAAAAGAGAATGATGCAACAAAGACAAAGGAACTTGAAGTCGCAGGTACTGTGGATGTGCATCTTGTAAACTCTGTTCATTGTGAAAAAGGCTTTTTAGTAATACAGTGATCAACAAATTCAGAAACAGATCAAGCCTATTAAAACTTGTGAATGAGGTCATGTCTTTTCAGTTCTGATAGAGGTCACCACAGAGTCAATCCCTCTTTGAAACCGGCAAATCGTGGGAGTCATATTCAGTGACTGTGAAACAAGCAAAACTACTGGTCAATCACCAGCATCAACAACAGCCAATTCTATGGCGAAAACTTAGTGACTAAAAACACAATACTAACAAAATGAGCTAATTATGTGAACAAGTGCAAAATAAATAAATAAATAAATATATATATATATATATGTATATATATACATATATATATGTAATACACGACCAGAAACATCATCTGTAGAAAGAAAAGGCAGCTAGTGTTAGTATTGTAATTTTCACCCTGAGGTCTCTTCAGCAACCCTGAATGAAAGCCTCCTCCCATCCCAACAGAAATCCATGACTCAAACACACACTCAACATGCACGCGGAAGATTACAGCCAACACCCCAACACACACACACACACACACACACACACACACACACACACACACACACACACACTAGGGCGTACCCCTCCTGACCCCCTCATTCCCGGTGGAAGCACCCTGAGATCAGCAGCGCGACCTCGAGGTGGCGAGTGGCCCGGGCCGGTGTGATGACCCCACTCTGACAGAGTGTCAATACAAAGCAATTTACAAGCGCATGAAAAATCGACCCTTGATAACAGGCAATTTCTCTGCTCTGCTGCCTCAAGAGGCATGACCTGCCACGTGAAAGAAAGGGGGGGGGGGTGATCATGGTCCAGTGGATGTGATTACAGCCTATACTGTGCTCTAAACAGGGGACAGGGTGGGAGGGAGGAAAAGAAAATTGAACAGTAATAGGGCAGGGAAGGGAATTGGCGCAAGCGATTGTAATAGTGATGTGATGTGATCAGAGAAGTCAATGTGATGAGTGTGATGGTTGGATTCCACTTTTAGTAAACAGGAGAAGGGGAGACAGAAATGGATCAGGAGGGAGGGAGTTTAAAAGCTCATAACTATGCAGGACTGACATGGAGGCGAGTAGAGAAGAACAATCAGTGCATGAGTAGACAGAAAGTTGAGCTGGGATGAAGTAGTTGGAGAACAAAAGAAAGAAAAAAGAAAGGTGGATTGAGGAGAAGCAGGGAGTGGCAGCGTTGTTGCTGTTTCTGATGAAATGTGGATTGTGTGTGTGTTTGTGTGTGTGTGTGTATGGACTGGAGGCCACAGGTGAGGACAGAGATAATGACCTCATTCCTCTTCTCTTTTGCCGAGACACTTTCTTTCATACCACTCTATTCATCAAGCCCTCTATCCATCTCTCCATCCATTGCTCCCATCTTTCTTCTAATTCTCCCTCCTCTGTGTTGAAAAGCCAGAGGTCACACCTTCATCCAAACAGACAGAAACACACACAATGTTAGAAATATAGCAGTATGTGTCTGAAATGTGTGTGTGTGTGTGTGTGTGTGTGTGGGTCTGCTTCTCACAAGAAAACACACACACACACACATAAGCTGCATGGAGGCAGATGTCATGGACTTAAATAGAAAAGAAGTTTCTATTAGAACAATGCTTAATGACGAGTTCATCTGCGTCTGGATCAAAAGCTGCCTCTCAGCAAGAGGAGAGGTCATGTAAAATTAACCGTCAGCCTAAATAAAGGTTCTGGACTAACAAAGATGACTTTTTAAACTTTTGAAGTTTGTTTTTCAACTCAGAAGAGCAGCTGTTGTAATATTAATTTCAGGTTTCTTTGTTATGCTCTTCTTGAGACTGAAAGACTGAGATTGGTTGTGAATCTGCATTATAATATGAGTGTATATGTGTCTTTATGTGTGTATATAAGTTTGGTCAAGTATTTTTATGTATACATAGCCTTTTGTCGGGTTTTGTTTGAACAATGACTAAGAAGTGAGTTTATAGTTTGTTTTTTGATGCAGGTTTTACAAAAAAATGTGGGCATGGAAGTGGAAAAAAGCATACCCCTTAACACAAGAGTGATAGTTAATTACTTTATACACCGTTACTTTTATTTCACCAATCAGATATGGCATCGATGAACTATTTCTTTCAGCAACACAAAAAAAGAAGGTTACTGTTCTCCTGTTCTGTTTCCTCTTATTGTCCAGCACAGGTTAAGACATAGCAAGGCCTAAAATTAAAAATTGAAGTTGGTCTATAGACAAAGATTATTGCATTGGAAGACCACATTCACCCTTGACTTCCACCAAAAGTGTTAACAGGTTTCTAAAAATACCTATATCCCCAATAATATAAAGGATAAACCTCAGTGTCCTCGATGGTAGATACATTCCTGGTGTTACTGTAAGATATGTGTGTGAACATAATATCTCAGCAATTACTTTGGTGCTGAATAGATGGTCATAATGGCTGGTTTTACTTCAAAATTGACGTTATCCAACATCATCCAAATTGTCTCACTGCATTGTATTGTGGTTCAAATCCATTTCAAACATTCTGCAAAATTATTGCCAAAGTGCCATATTGTCATTCTGAACTTAGCCGCCTCCTGCATACTGCCATCCAATAGAATCCTAATAGGACATTGAGTGTTACTCTTACTCATACTCTTACAAGTACTGTATAAATAGATGATTTTTTTTTTTTTCATCTCCAATACTGGCAATTACTTCCTAGTGCTTTTAAAAACTTGAATAGTCCAGTCTTTACATTTGTAGGTGACAAAAAGGGGAAAACAACAGGACAAAAAGTTCACTATTTTTGTAATCCTTTTTCTTGATCAAATTTAAGTGGTAGCAGTGTTTCAAAACCACATCAGCTGATGGCTGAAGGTGCCTTTAAGATGTTTCAATTCCAGACAAAAAATATAGTGCCTGAGAGAGGGCCGCATGGGTTCAAACAGCTTAGTTTAGCTTTAAAAAAATAGCTGAATCAGTGCAGGTTTTCTCTTTTTAACTTTAGCACCTAACTGCATAATATACCCAGTGTGTGTGTGTTTTTCTCTCCCTCTAATTTCATATGAGCGTTACATCACACGACCCTTCGCTTCCTGCCCTAAAGAAACATTTCCTCTCCTTTCCCCGCTCACCTGATCAAGAACTGACACGGGGCATCGCCGTGGCTTAGTGGTTAGTGTTGTCACCTCACAGCAACAAGGTCCTTGACTGTCTGCTCTGATCCTTTGTTTGTTTTTTGTGTGGACTTTCCTCCTAAATGCAAGTTTGGAGAATCAAAACAGTTCATTTGTTTTGCACTGTCTGGACACCTATTCCTTAACTGTACCTGTAACGCATGGAGAGAAAAAGAGACTGTTTTCACTCTTCACCTGCAGCCGGTGGTCGATCCAGCAATGAAAAAAGAACCATCAACAGCTCTGCACAGTCAGAATCGATTACTGAAGCCTCTGCACTCTGTCTAAGGATCTATGACCACATAGCATGGTATAGAATGAGGGTTTATACACCTGCTGCTACAGTGCTGAAATCTAACCACAGTACAGTGTGTCACATCAAGCAGATAGTACTTCACCGTAAAGCCCTGCACCGTAAAGCTGCATGGCTGGTTTTCATAGATGATAAAATGATGTTCATTAAAAAAGGACTGTTTTAAGTGTATTGTATTTTGTTTTCTTACACAACTTTTTTATTTGCTGCTGTGGATTCAACAGTAGAACTGATGTAAAAAATCAAAAGTAGAACCAAAACGGTACAGTTTAAAATAAAATTAATGTAATTACGTCATACCACTACTACCAGTCAGAGCTGAATTGAATTGCATTAAACTTGTTGGGTTTTGAATGTACAGTATGCCAAATGCAGTGAAAGTAGATTCTGTGGGAAAACTTGTACATGTTGGGAGTTTCTGTTCAGGTCATAAAAATTATCACTACCATTAAACTTAGTACCCCTCATTAAGTCAGAGTGATTAAATAAAGAGCTTATTGTTTTTCAGTGGTAATTGTGATATTATTTCAGAAATTAAATGGGTCATTTGTTACAACACACATTACTGTACCACCCAAGAGTGATATGTTTGGGCACCTGCAAGTACCTGTGTGCTTAGGATATTTATTCTTCCAGTCGGTGTGAATTTCAGCAACAAGAACAATGACAAACTTTTCATTGATGAAAAATGAATAATATCCATTTTAGCATTAATGGCGCAGCCTGTTAATAAGTTAATAAGCATCTTCCACAAGTGTTACCTAAGAAATGTTAGCTTAGTAACACATGCTAACATTACAGGCAGAAGGAAAGTATTAGAATATTTTACTCAAGTAAAAGTACTGTAGTAAGAGTAAAATTACTTGGGTATGATAACGTTATCTTATAGAATAATTAAATAAAAGAACAAATTGAACTCACACCACTGAGCGCTTAGACCAAACCAAGAACAAATTCTTTCTGTATAGACATACAAATTATTATGAATTATAAACATAAAACTGCGTCAGTGTAGACCTGAATTAGCTATCCAGAGCATCACCAAGGCAGCGAACAGGGAGATGAATAGATCATATAAACTCGACAGCAGCTATAGCCCACAAATACTCACATTAAAGCAGACAAAGAGCTGCACAGTTTTTACACACAAAATACTGCGTTGTTATGTAACGCACTGGTCCTCGACGTTCATGTCTCAACGTCATGCTGTGTGCACTGGGCACCATGAGGTGCTCCACAATCTGCTAACCACCATGAGCATGTAGACCGGCCCAGCATCCACCTGTAGGTCACAAAACATTGAGGGTGTTAGATTTGCGTCACTTAGAATGCTTTCCAGGTGGCGCATGAAATCAGTGATTAATTAACCTTTTTTTTTTTTTAACTTCTGCTGAGGAAATGCTGATCTTGATTATAGCCCACTCTGATATCATCCTTCATTCATGTTGTTTCATGGCATTTGAGCGAATAAGCTCAAATACCATGGAGCGAATCCAGCTCCTGCTCTGCAGTGGAAAGCACAGGTAGCTGCAACAAAAAGTGAGCAATGATGTTAGTGAGTGAACAGTTTTGTTTAATGGCCAGTGTTTGGAATAACAACTTAATTTACTGAGGAGACTCTGTTGCATGCTGACAGTATTTTAAAAAATGTCCGTGCCAGTGTTTTTGTAATGAGGGAACGATGACCTGCTGCACATTTGAGCTGTTGTGTACAATTCATGTCCTCACACAAACTTACCAAGAATTAGCCCGTAACCGTGCATATCAGAGGTCTTTGTTATGATAATCAGCTATGGGACTTATTAAGTCATACTCTGGTCTTGCTGGGATAGGAAAGTGTGTTTGGGTTTCCTGCCCACCTGTCTTGTTCTCTGCCCCCACTGAACAAAGACTGCCTGCACAGCACACCTGCAGTATCCTCATAAAAGCTCTCTAAATTAAATATTCAGCATGAGGGACTGCACAAGAGTAAGAGAGAGGAGTTGGCCTGTATTGTTTGCTCTGAACATAACCTCAGAGGACAAAGGGAAGGAAGAAAAGAAAGGCACTTGAGCTAATAAAGCACAGCCTTTTTCTGTGCACAAAGTCTGTGATTCTTTTGATGGAGTAAAAAGAATACTACAGACCGAAGCTCAAGTGAAGATATGGTGCATTTAAGGTGCACATTATTGTAATAATAAAAACCAAAGGAGCCTCAAATGAAGGACGGAAGAAAACTGAAGCCAAATTCTGACTTGACTTTAGAAATGGGCGTGGTTGCTGCTTCTCTAAATATGACACTCCACAGTAACATGAATAATGTGCAATCAGAGTACAAACCCTTGTCATTACACAGGCTATTTTGTTCAATGATTTAAGATACTCGTGAGTCGTGTATAGCGAATGTCGGCCTGTATGACAGCCTGTTCCCCTTCTCTCTTGTCTGCATCGCCTTCCAAAGCCCCCCCCCACATTCCTCATTCAATAGTAATTCGCTCTTTCTCTCTTACTCTTCTTCTCCTCCCTACATACTCATCTTTTCACTTGTCACTTTCCCTTCATGTCAATTACCATCTCCCTCATTTTCTCCCCCCTTCCTCTGGCACTGCTCGCCCTCTCTAACACCTTCTCCATTTGTATCCCACTATTTTCTCAATCCTCCTTCTTCTGCTCCCTTCTCTACTCTTTTTCTTTTAATTCCACAGTCTTTCTCTCCACATGCAAAGCTTCCTCATGTTCATCTTTTGCCTCCCCTTCCTCATCCATTCCCTTTATTGACGCTATTTACTTTGTTTCTTTCATTTACTTCTTCATCCTTCATGTTCTCTTCCTCTGTCTGGTTCTGCATTCTCTCTCTTATCCTAAACCTTACCATATTTCTTTCATCTTCCTGCAGGACTTGAGACGTTCCTGCCTTTTACCTCCTCAGTCTCTTCTCCTTCTCATTGTCCTTCGCCTCATCCCACATACTCCTGTCTCTCTCCATCATGTAGCATCTTCTCTCCTTCTCCTTCTATATTCATCCCGGCAGTGAGTGAATGACCTGAATCTGTCTCTTTGCATTACAGCCCCTCCCTTCTGCAGCTCAGGAACACCTTGGAAAACCAATAGTTTGGCTGCCACTTTGCCTTGCGTGTTCTCATTTGTAAGTGTGCGTAATTGAACCTGGAAAGATAAGGCAGCCGGCCTTTGTATGCGCACACCACAAGTGCATCGGACCCAGCTGTGCCTCATCTGTGTTTGCACGTGGGAGCCAGTTTATTGGAGGCAATGGGTAGGTGTGTGTGTGTGTGTGGGTGAGTGGGTGAGTGAGTGACTGTGTGTGCACTTTCTGTACATTATGTTTATCAGTATGCCAAATAGGGAGCCTTAAATGGATTTTAACTGGAATGTGTCGGCTTTTTCAGAAAGAAAGAAGCTGAGGATTATCTCACATTGCCAGTGTCTTGAATGTATGTGCATATATTGAATGTGTGCATGTGTGTGTGATATCTTCTATGGTCTTGGTGTCTGGTATGTTGTCTGTAATTGCTTGTGCCTTACCATCCATCACAGAGCTGTTTTTCCTCACACTTTCTTTACTCTCTTCAGTCACAAACAAATTCTCTCTTCTGCAGGGGGAGAAAAAGCACAAAACTTTTTTTCAGAATGACTCTGACAAGTGTTTTTTTTTCTTTTCTTCACACTGAATGAAAGCATACATAACAAACTTTTCTAGAAAGAGGTTGCGTGGGGGACTGGATGGGGAGGAAGAAACATCATATCTGCCAAACAGGAAAACAATCAAGGCAGATAGCACTGAGCTGTCAAAGAGTATGACACCACCAAAACACTAAGGTCCCACCCTGGGAAAATTAAAAACTTTGCACTGACACAAAACACAGCATTTTCTCCCATCCAAACTCCCATCTTTTCTCATGCTGCTTCAACTAAACTTTCATTTATGCAACATAGGCTTCCAAGATGCAGCTGCACTAACTTTTCTGGTAAATTTGTTTGGTGCTTGCAGGCTAATGGTTGCACTTACTTGAAGTTTGGTCATGATATTGTTGTCAAATACAAAGCATGTACAACAAGAAGTAAAAGAGTGAAAACTACTGGCATAGAGGAGGCATGGACTAAACTTGGGGAATTATGCATTTCTACAGGGTATCTTGACACTTTGAAATGGCGAGTGGAAATTCTCAGAAATGTGTTACATGACAGTCAACATGACACCAAAGTGACAATCATATGTACGTGTTTTTTTTTACAAAATGTCATACACTCTTGCCTCTTACAACAAGACTACATTTCATGACATCAGTTTTTCCAACAAGATTTATGTATGGAAATATTTAAACGAGAATCATTACTGCCCGTATTGGGCCCAATTACCGTAGAAATCAGTGAATTTTCAGATGGTAACATGAGTGACTGCCTTTCTAAACTCCTTAGCCTAGTTAACAACTGTAGCCAAAACATGCAAAACATGACTCTGCAACTGTATTGCCTTTCTCGCCTATAATGATTCAATAAGACTAAGTGTCTACAGCCATGCAATCAGCTCTGTGAGGCATTTAGGCTCAAAGCACAGCGGCTTTGAGCCAAAATGCTAATGTCAGTATGCTAACATGCACACAGTTACAATGATAACATGCTGATGTTTAGCAGATATGATGTTTACCATCTTTGCCACGTTAGTTCGGTTTTGGGTGTTAGCATCCTAACATTTGCTAATTAGCACCTAACAAGTACATCTGTACTTCTATTGATGTGAAAGACAGTTATCACCCACAGTTAAATGTGCCAAAAGGTGGATGATGATAACTACGGAAGCCCAGCATTCATATTAAACAATGTTTTGACCTCTTACGAGGCCCCACAGTGGGTATCAGGCTGCAACATCATAAATCTGCTGGGCCCCATGAAAGACAACACCATTTTCTAGCCCTAGCATACAATACCTTTATATACTTTTAAGCTGCTCTTAACTCCTACCCTCACCCAAGCAAGGAGTAAATACTCGCTTGACTCAGCCTTATACCTGCACTGTACCTGCTGCCTTGGCCAATAGCTGAAATGTTAAGGGATCATCAAAGTTGTTACAATTCATTCTGAGAGGGGCATGAATGTCTGTACCACATGTCATGACAATCCATCCAACAGCTCTTTAGACATTTGACTCAAAACCTGAAATGTCAACCTGCTGGTGGAACCAGAAGAAAGGTCAGGGGATTGTCAAAGTCTTCAGTATTCATTGTCTGGGGACCATGAATGTCTGTACAAAATTTCATCCATTTTATAGTCGGTAATATATTTCAGTCTGGATCACAGAGGTGAACTGACCAACAGCCAGGCCGACATCCAGAGAGCCATGTCACTAGTATGGCTAAATAATAATTTTAGTGGATAGTTTGAGAAAAATGGCGCAGGCTTCATGCTGCTGTCTGTCAAACTGTCAATCATCAACCCTAACCAGGGCACAACATTAGACTGACATTTATTAAACTTACTCTTTACGAAGAACATCAGTTCCAGGACCTCGTGCTCCAACAACACTACCACAGCATTATTAAGCTTTACAGGGCAGCTAACAAGCCTCGAGATCCTCTCAGATATTTAAAGAATCAGTTAGGCAAATGATTTGATAAACTAAATAAATGAGTATGTGCCACATTTTAGGCGGAAGTAGACCAGAGAAGTGTAACCCACAGAGGAGGACTCTGCCTAGCCAAGAGAAAAACCTTCCACTGCCAAAGATGCCCATTGGGAGAAATGGGAGAGTTCTTCATGGATACAGTATATGACTAATGACAATTTGACAAGGATATAAAATTACATGAGTGGGTGTTTAATGTGTAAATTTGATTAATACTGTCACTTGCTTTGCAGTCTCGTGCAGTACATGTACATGTTCATGTTCCATACTTCCCTCTTTAAAATGTATTAACTGTCTTACCTTGACCTTTTAAAAACAAACAGCGGACAGCTTGCAAGTCAGATGGCTGGGCTTGCGTGCTTCACACTAGCAAAGCCACTGACCTTATGAGTAGCCAAAACACTAGTAATAAGTTTAAAAAGAAGTAAAGTATGAGTAATGAAAAACTGTGTATGCGTGATCTCAACCAAAAGAAAATCAACGAGTCATTATGTTGTTCTGTCTTAGAGTTAGAGGTTCGAGGTTTTTCACATACAGGACATACTGAGGTTTTTGTAATGTATAAATTTGTGATTGATTGTCAGATACAAGTATGGCTTTATTCTGTTTTGTATTGTACATAAAATCATGCTTTTTATGACAAAGTTTTCTAAAATTAAATCTGATTTGAGGAAGATACAGTTGACTGACATAAGTGTTTTCATTGTCAAAATTTGTGGTAATGTGCGTAGTCACACATCACAGAGGTGGACAAGTCTACTGTGTGTGTGTGTGTGTGTGTGTGTGTGTGTGTGTGTGTGTGTGTGTGTGTGTGTGTGTGTGTGTGTGTGTGTGTGTGTGTGTGTGTGTGTGTGTATGTGTGTGTGTGTGTTTGAATCCACAGAGGCAGTGACCTGGACACGATAGTAGAATAGGTGCAGTTAAATGGACCGTGGCAGAGGCAGTAGACCCAGTCAGTGAATGCTTTGGTTTAGATGGTAGCACAGGGACCTCAACCACTCAGACACACTGTGAAATCACACAGTCACAGCTCAACATAGCACAGGCACATGGCATGAAAAGTTGTGATAATATAAACAACATTTCATTGAGAGAGTGGAATGATATCATTAGCAACACTGCAGCAGATGCATTCATTGATAAAAATTTGACTTTGCATCTGTGTAGAGCAGTACGATGTTAAAACTGTATGTTGAAACGTGTCTCGTCAGCAAAGTGAGACTGCAGCATGTCCCATGCCCAATAGAAGACCCCACAGATCAACTCAAAACTCATTTCAGATGCCACAGTGAATTCATTTTAGCTGTCAGGTATCATCACTAGCAGAAAATGTTGACACATAGGAGAGTTAGAACTGGAAATCAACACACAGTGTGTGGGTATTTTAGTGCAGATACTTACTACCTACCACCTGTAAAGAATTTGAGGATGTGCATGTGCGCCTTGGATATTCATGACTTTTTAAAGGTCTCGTGAAATGGTCCAAATATTTTCTTGTGATGTGATGCAGTTCCTGTTGAAACAGGACTGTGAGGGTTGCTGTTAAATGTAAACATTGTGCTACATTTTAAAAACACCAACATACACTTTTTTTTTGCATAAATAACAATTATAAGTTGTTTTACACTTTAAAAACCTAAATGATCAGCATTTCAGGTAAATTTTTGAAATTGTGCCAGCAAATCAAGCCGGTTTCAATCCATGATTCATTACAAAGTAAGGCAGTTCTGTCAGCTTGTGTTCTTCAGTTGGGGATGCAGGCAATCCATTTTCACTCTGTGTTTACTCTATACTTACCTCTGTAAAATCTCACAATAAGTTGTGAGATAAAATTCAAAAAAATAAATAAAAAAAAGGAATCCAAGCTCATTTGTAAGTTGAGAATTTCAAGTGAGTACAGCACACGGATTTCAGTCACTTAACTTGGAGTAAAGTAACAGGCAAAAATTCTGAGTTGTAATGATATAAAATAATATGTTAGTCTAACTTGGAATAAGTTTAAAAAAGTAATAATTCTAAGCTAGATAAACTCAAAGCCTAAACTCTGACTTTGTTAAATTGCCAAAAGTAAATTTATTGCTTTGAAATTTTGAGTTTTCTCAACTTTTTCTTTTTTACAGTGTTAGTTATGGACAGGAGAGCAGTTTTCTATATAGGACAGGCAGAAAGGCAGGATTGTTGAAAAATCTGTATGACTTTACTGGTTGGATTTTTTAGTGAAAACCACTTGACCAGCATGACGTTACCGCAGAGGATGAACTGTTTTTGTGGGAACTAACTGTCTCCTGGGAATGAGAGAATACAGACCATTCTCACAATGGACATGTCAACCATAGATGTAACTAATAATATCAATGATGGCTGCCTTTCATTCAGGTTACAGAGCACGCTGTGTCACTGGCAAGGCTTCCTGACGCATTTCATTGGCACTGAGCCATTATTAACGTTATTAGTTAAACTTGTGCTTTTCCTGCTGTGACACGTCGAAGCATAATTTTACATAATATGCTGTGACATTCAGGGTATCGTATCAAGCAAGAAAATTATCACTAACTCTGGTGATGAAAATAGCTCACCGTGGCACCATGTTGCAGGTTGGCTGAGGAACCTGGCTTCGACAAGAGCTCAGGTGGAGGAAACTATGGGGGAGGCTGATAGTATGACTGGCTCATGTTGGCAACACCTCCCCGGACTCTCGGCTCCTTTCACCTCCTTGCACCTCTCCCACCCTTTTTCTCTTTCTGTCTTCCACTTCTTTGCCCCACAGGAATCTGTAGAGCAATGGAGGGAAACAGAGACCAGCCTCCTCCACCTGGTCATTATCAGACACACACCTGCTGCCTCTTCCCCATGCCTACTTTCCTCTTGTGCACTAACTCTCGCCCGTTTTACGTCCCCTGCCCTCACTCAACCCTGACTAATGGGGATATCTCATTTTTTGATTTTTGGCAGTCTACACATGTGGAATTGCCTTTGAGGCTATTTTAAATGGTCTTTGTCTTCAGTATGTGCTCGTACATATGCTGTGCTTTTTCACTCTATGTATTTTACATGGTGTGTTCCTACATGGTGACAGTGACTTGACATATTTATCAACAACCCTCCGCCTCTCGAAGCCAAAACGCTTTGCATGAAGTAAAAGGTGAAATGGGCCAAACCAGTTGTTACCATCACCCTCAACTCTCTCCCAACAATCCCCTGATGACTCCTCTCTGACACGTTCCCATGGCTACCTGACATTAAAGGCACCTCTCCATCCATCTGTGCTGCAACAATTGCTTCCACCTCGCCCGACTCCCTACAATACAAATGCCATGCATTCAGAGAAGAGAGGAGAAGGTCGAGGCTGCTTGTGTCTTGAAAGCTCCGGCACTAGAAGGACTGAACTCAGCCGACAAAGGCGGGAGAGAGGGAGTGACCAGCAACATGGACTATAAAAAAATTCATGGCCAATGGAAAGGCACTGGGAGTCCAACTGTATGTGAACTGTGCACTGCAAACTTCTTGTTGCAGTTGTTTTTGGGTTTTTTGTATTAATGTTCTCTACTGGATCCCATTCCTTCTGAACAATGTTGCTTATTTTTTACTGTAACAACTACTTTGAGAAAATCCAAACGCAAGTCCATTGCACTGCTGTGAAAGTGGATTTAAGATGAATGTGTGTATGCAACACTAGACTAGAAGACACATTTAGATACAATACAGTACTGTATATCAAAATTTACACTATTAACTTATTCTAACACTTCGCTGTAGCACTCTTTTTGTCACTCAAGCCTTTATTGTCTTTGGTAGTGAATATAGTCATTTTTACGTACTCTTTGCACAAGCTGATGTATGAGCTACTAGGGTATACACACTATAATATCCCTGCTACAGTACATAAAAACATTTCCGATCATGTAGCGGCTGGGCTGGCTGGTAGATGAGCAGAAGCAGCAGAATTTTCATATCACGCAGTAATTCAAGCTGCATTTTGCCGTGTGGAGTAAGCAGCAGACTGGGTGAGAACCAGTTCACTTTTAAATAGGCCATCCCATTCACTGAGATTGTAGCTGCCTGGTTCCTTATAATAAAAATGCTGCTGAAGAAAAATTAAATCAATGAATAGCAACTACTGTACAATATAATTTCTGGACTCCCCCCTCATGGTTGATTATTTTGCATTTTTCTATTTAACTGCTTCATGTGCTGCTGAATGGATCTTCAGGAGTCTTTCCCTCTCCAGTAAGTTATTCCTCATTTGAAATGAATATTTTTATTTACAACTGTAAGGAAGGACTCCGGTAAACTGACTGCCAGTTGGTGATCATTTTAAACCAATTGATTTGTGGCAGAAAAAAAAAAAGTTATTCACATTTGAACCATTTTGAGAGTTTTTTTTTTTCTTAAAAGACAACACCCTCATAAACTGCGTCACTGAATAGCTTCACACTACATACTAAGACTAAAATGATGTATTAACCTCAGCCTGCAAATGTAAGTGTAATACTTTACTGGGTTTAATCTTTGAAGTTCACTTATTAGAAAATAGCTGCCCACTCTAAAGTTAAAGGACATAGTTTGACATTTTGGGAAATATTCTTATTTGCTTTTTTGCTGAGGGTTTGCTGAGAAGATTGATACCAACTTTAAAAAGTTTGCCCTCCTAACATCTCAATAGTTACGTTGTATCTTGTTTGTTCAAGCTCTACACAAACAGAAGTGTGGCTTTACAGGGAGGATTTTTGAACTCTGGCCACAGCCATGCTAGCTGCTTCCTTCTGCCTCCAGACGTTACGCTAGGCTAAACTAATTACCTCCTGGCGCTAGCTTAATACTGATTGAACAGACCTGAGAGTGATATCTGTCTTTACATCTAATTCTTAGTAAGGAAGGGAATGAGTGTATTTCCCATGCTGAACTATTCTTATAATGCCATAGGTATTAGTGCACTGGCAAATATCAAGTGTTCATATGAGGTTAAATGTTCAAGACCGCTAATATCACCAACATGAATTAATTATCCTGTTCTCTTATCTTCCTGCCACAACCTGGTGTTTAGAAACTAGACACCTGCAGTTAAATCTCAATCTCCAGCTAGCTGTCAACTCTTTTACACACACACACACACACACACACACACACACACACACACACACACACACACACACACTAACACAGGCCTCCATCGTGGCCTGATCCACATGGTTAATTAATTGAACTAATTAAGGGTCCTTGTGTCAGTTCCATTGCCATGCAATGTCCGTGCCTTATCTCAATCCCACAATGCACTTGATCACAAGCTGCTGTGTTTGAGACATTCCCAAGAAGTGATTAATTAATTCATGAGCACCGGGTCGCTAAGACGCACCACGTCCCTCTGACATCAAAGTGAGAGCGGTAAATGCACGGGAGGATAGCAGCTGTGTGGAAGCGGAGTGTAAAAGTAGCCTGTTCAGAACTACTCTGTTGATCACACATGAAAGGCCGACAGACAAGCTGAATGTGTGGGTTAGAGGGCAAAGTTTAGGCTAAATCTTTGAGGGATTTAAGAAGCATCTGGCGTCCTCTGATACGTCTAATCAGCATTGATAATTTATCATGAAATTCGTGATAAGTGAATGTTTTAAGATGATTCACACATGCATGTCTCTGAATAGGAAACAAAATGTAAACATATTCTTTCCATTTCATTTGTTCCAGTTTGTTATCTTTAAAGAACATGTGATGCTATTTTATCTATTTTGACTGCTACACATCGTAGCTAATTAACAGCAGGGAAATAACGGAGAAAATAATTGTACTTATTGTCTAAGGAACTGCTCTTTCAAGAGCCATTCAAATAATTGAGAAAAATAAGCAACTGAAAAATGTGTACATATCTATTTGACTTCTTTGTTGTGCCCCCTCAAAGCTTAATGCCACAATAGACCTAAAGAGATTCATTCTTCTCTCCGAGGAAAAGCAGAGCCTTTCAAGTTTGGCTCACTGAAGCTGCAAGACACAGGAAAAAAATTGCCAAAGACACACAATTGAGGATCAAAAGGGGCTGCATTGTGTGTTTGCATGTATGTATGCCTGTGTATGAGACAGAGAGAATGAGAAAGATTTACTGTGGACTGTAGCCATTAGCAACAAACCCAAAGTGTTTTATCAATCTGGTGTGGCCCATCAGCTGGTTGAGATGAGATTCAATTGACTGACAATGTCTTGTGTGGGAAGTCTGCAGCTGACCTCTCTGAGATGCAGACTGCACACAAACCATGCATGTGTGCACACTCAGAGCTGATAATAAAATGCATGCATGTGAAAGCATTTCTACCCAGGCATAAAGATGCCCGCACACACAGACACAGCTGATCTCTCCATCCTTGAGTGGAGGTGTGAGGGGTGGATGGGCTAATCGGACAGACTCCTCCGGATCCTGGGGGACGTGACCCATCACCTGGAGGGGAAGACAGGCGAAACAGACAGACCACCTTCCTCCCATTCATAGCAGGGGGGCTCTCCTCAGGGAACTATGTATGTTTGTGCTGCATTTGGAGAGGAAGGGAAGTTCAAAGGTGACCACGGAGACGCTTGGAAGTCAAGTTCAACCCATAATCGATTTGAAGCATTTTAGCTCAAGGGAAAAATGGGGGAGTATATATCAAAATAAGAAAGCAGAAATGTCTAAAATTTCAGTGATCTATTGAAACAGAGAATACTATCAATCATGAGTGGCTTGGCTGTGTTCAGCGGATTAGGTCCAGAAGATATTATAGACAACCTCTTTAAAAGCTTTGTTATGCCCTGACAGGAAGACGCTGTACATAATGGTCTCTAGCAGTGGAGAAATGAACAAGCCAGTCAGAACAGAGGAACATCAACTTTCACTCCACCTCAGACGCTGACACGTTGTGAAGACTTCTGTTCAAATGCGACAACTGGCTTGACGAAGTTGCCTTGATTTTATAAAGGACATTTCAAGCGTTTCATTGCACTGTAGAAAGATTGTTAAGGATAAATGCAGGTAATAAACCAAAAAATGCGCTCATTAGAGCGCAGGTCTCCACCGAGGTCAATGCCTAAAAATTCAAAATCATAGTGAATGATACGGATCTGCCCCAAAATATAATGGGTTCTTCTCTGGCCCATGCCCCGTCCCTCCACCAAGTTCGGTGCAAATCAGTTCTGTCCCTTTATGTGTAATCTTGCTGACAAACAAACCAACAAACAGACACAGGTGATTACCATATGGAGCCTATAAAAACACTGGTGACCATGCAAGGAACTTTGCCATCATTAGTAATAGTAAACTGAACTACTTTGACTTTGGCTGTAAACCAAGGCCTTATTTAAGAGGGGTAATTGTGACTTTGAGCCTATCTAAGCCATAGATGTGCTGCTTTCTTGTTGGAGGCAGTAATCTGCTGGTTCATGCTTCTATCCAATTAATATTATCTGTTCCAAGTATTTTAGGAAAGAATAAAAGAGGGCAAGTTTCCCACTGTACTTTTCAAATGATTCAAAACGGATTATAATGAGTTCAAGGCATTATGAAATGTGTTACACATAACTAGAGCGAAAAATAACAGTTTGGTACAAATCTATATGTTAGAAAAGGGCCTGACTGCTTTTCTAATTTGGTCGGGAAAAGGACAGATGCAGATTTTTTTCAAGTCCATCTGGACTTGAAAATGGGGTACAAAATCCACAGTATTCTAAAGTTGAGCTGAAGTTGAGACTTCAGCAGTCTGAGTCAGCCAAACCGAGGGGAACTTCTTAAGCACAATTTGTCCTCTGCCTGTGTCCACGTGGAGCGGCTGTGTGCAGCCCAAAATGTGTGACCACAAAGAATCTACACAAGGACTGCACGTGCTGACAAACGTGTTTACATCTTCCATCTTTTACAGTATAGTTGTGTAAGGAGTGTAACACTTTTTGGCCATTACAGAGACCAATTAACTCTCTCAGTGTACATATGGAATGTGGGTATCATATTAAGACACTGCGTTCACCTGCTAGTTGCTAACTTTGTCTTCATTCTGTTTGGTGCCTTGCAGGTAGTGCACAGCTGGTTTATCAATGCCACTGCGCTTAAAAAAAAAAGCAGCCTGTAAAGTTTAGGGGAACTGCAGAGTCAGGTGACAATTCTCTGTGGGTTTCTTTGCTGCAAAGGACCCCTTTCACGTTACAGCTAGACATTTGATCCATTGTTAATATAAAAATATTGATTAGAGCAGCTTTAACTTTATGTATCTGGTTACAGCTTGTGTGCTTTTGTATTCATAGCACGGCTTTAACAGCTAACCTAATACAGACTACATCTTCACTAAATAGTCACTATGCTGCAGACTTACACTTGCCTTGGGGAGCTTTGTATAGTTAAACTGTTTGTATGTCTGTGGTGGGCTGAAAGTTGGCAGCACCTGTACTTAACGCCCACTCCTCTGCTTCAGACTCTCTCTCTCTCTCTCTCTCTCTCTCACACACAGACACACACACAGCTTTTTCTGTGCACCATAAGTTAAGAATGGTGACATTAATCCATCTCGTAGCATCCCCCAACCAGTCACGGCTGTCACCTTCGCCTCGCCAGGAGCAACTGAACCGCACACCGGATTTAGGGGCCCTATAGATATCACTGCCACTCATGGTGCCCTGGTTCCACCAGACTCTTGATGCAATACACATTGACAGATACCAAAAGACTCCTCAGCTAAAATAGAATTCCAATTTCACTGGGTTCAGTGTGTGATAAAACACAGAGCCCTCTTCAATTGTAACTAAACGAGATTAAAGAGGAAAGGGGAGGGGGGCAAATATAGATCATGGCTTTATTAACTATGGCAACAGAATTTTGCATGCAAGGAGAGGTGGAGGAGGGAGGGAGGGGCGAAGGGGTGAAGGAACGAGCATCTTGTGCTTCGCAAGAAATTTATCATAATGTTCGCGCCACAAGATCATTTGCCTCTTGACAGGATCATTACGAGATTCAGTGCTCCCACGACCATTATGCAATTTCAGCGTTCCTCCTTGGATGGAATTTTAATTGAATTAGCCCGGCTGGTTACACATGGTGCAAACGATAACATTTTCTGTCTATCTGGGCTCATTGAATCCGCTTGGGGGGAGCGAGGGAAGTGCTGACGATTTAAGGCAGACCATGAAAAAAGGGACAAGGTGGTTTTGATTTGTTTCAATACACGTGGTTCCTAGTTTTCTCTCTCTTTCTGTTGCTCCATGCATTCTTGTTCAGCAACAAATACATGTTGCATCCATGGAAATCCCTGGCCTAGCCTCTCTGAGCCAGCTGACGCACCACTGTATTATGCACTCAGAGCTACTCTTCCATTTAACTGCCCATGTAGGCTGAGGGCAGTGCAAGCATGATGTATGGTTAGGGGGTAAACATGTTCGTATTAACAGAGTGTACCAGAGTACAAACCCCCAACAGCCACTCAAGTACATTCCCATAAGAATGATTAATGATGCCTGTCATGTTATGAAAGGCAGGGAGACAGAGGAGGGAAGCTATCATGCTGCTGGCTGACAAGAAGGTTACACTTGACTGTGAACATTTTGAACCTTAATTCTTTGATACTAAATGACACATCCCATTAAGAAGCTACAATTAACGTATTGGCTGGGTATTGATGGAAAAATTTCAATACTAGCGCAGATACCATTCGAGTTTTGCTACAATACCAAAATTATACTTTTTTAAGTACCTTTACACGGGGGGATACAAACAGTTTTCAAATGTTGGAGATTGACATGCAGGCAGCTATACAACCAAACAAAACAATTTTAAAATGCTCAAAGTTATGATTTTAAAGTGGACAATGTGATTAAAGGGAGTAAAATTTGAACAAGCATTCAGTTCCAGCTTTCAGTATGTACTTACATTTTCCATACTTGGTGCTACGTAAACATCTCGTCTGTGCCAAAAAAGTACTAAGGTTAGATACCAAGCCACATCCAAACTTTGCTCTTAATTAAATGTATTAAACCTGACAAAACATGCGATCTTTCATACTCAATCATATATGTCACAGTCCTGCAGGGTTAGGCCCAATGACACCAGCATTTCAAACAGCAAACCTTCCCCAAGAAAATCAATTAATTTGAATTAAATGATCAGCGGATTCACTCATGAGGGTGAAATAAATCCACACAAATTTTTAGCAACATCAAGTATAGTAAATTTTGATCTATGAATTCACTGGCCACAGACCAAGAACTAAATGTAGGGAATGGTGAGCCGGGAAGTCCAAAATGGAGTATTCTCTTGTAGCTTATTAGCTGTGTTACACCATGTCATTTAATTTAAACCTCCTCTGTCAAGGTATATATTGCACCACACAAAAGAGTTATGGTTTGCACACAGTGATGAGACAGAAGTCAAAGGGAAAAATACATCTTTTGAATAACTGAATTTTTTGTCCTGAGGGTCACTGAGCATCAGTTGGCAAGCTTTCCCCATCTTCAGTAACTGTACAAAAATGCCAGGGGTGGAATGAATGGTCAGTAGAAAGAGAGCTACTGCGACTGACTAGTACTAGCATGTGTTGGCTGTTAAGTTTTGCCGGCTCAAGTAGTTGGAAGTAGTCCGTATGTCGCCAAGCTTCAGGAGCAACATGACAAATGTGCACGCCATGTGCCACTTTCTCGTGTGACCGGGTCTTTGTGTTGTTGGTCATATTTGAAATGGCATACTGCACACTTACTGATCACTTCTGAATGTAAAGCAGGTATAGATGGAAAAACACACCACTCAGGTAGCCAGCTGTCACCAAGGATGAGAATCTCTTCAAGGTTATGCAGGTTATTGTACCATCTATGGAAATACCATAAGTGGGGAGGAGAGTTGTAGAGAAATAACAGACACATATTAGGAACCGCCATAACCCTGGCCATAGCCAGACCTTGTCCTAAACCAAGCCACAGCTAGTATACATCCACATATTGGTCTGTGAAGATTCTCAGTCATCCAGGTCATGGTATTTCTGACTGCTTGAGGTTCTTGACGAAGTTTCCCCTCTCATCCAAGAGTTTTCTTCAGTTCTAAACTGACTGGTCGGGAGTCCAGGCATTTAACCTCTTGTGGGGTCATTAACACCTTGAGAGTTGCTGAGATCACGTGAGCTGTTGACCCAGAACTGAGGAGTTGCCTCTCCTGTGTTGTACTATGCGCTTTTGAAGCAGTTTTTTTGTTTCCCCAGTGTATATTACATACCATTATAGGGCCATACTGCAGTAGCTGCTAACTGTCATAAAATAAAATTCCAAGCCACATTTTATTTAGCAAAAAATGTTTAATCTCTCCTTGATGCGTGTTTATTTACAAGTAGTAAATCTGCAAAATAGGAAATAACAGAATATTTACACAATGAATGTTAACCTGCAAACTTGTGACAGTCGCTTCAAGTCTGAAACTCTAAAAATGCATCAGAGTTATTGTAGTATTAAAATTCTTTTGCCAACTCTGCCTGAAATTCACTTGCTTCGTGTGTCCCCGGATCCTATGTAACTTCCATTTTGAGAACAAAAAAAAAAAGAACTACTGAAGTTTCCAGAGATGGAGGAAAGCAGGAAAAAACTGAAAAGAGAATGATGCCAGGACTTGGATTTGATTCAACCATGGTTTGGAAAGGCAAAAGTGTGACTAACCGTGTCTAAAGAGCTGAGAATTAAACATGAGATACATGACTATGTGCTGAATGTGCTCACACTGAAAGCAGTGCAGTTAATTTCACTTGTTAGTTTGTTCTGATTTGACAGAAAAACAGCTTAAAACCCTGCAACTCTCTGTCAGACTACAACAGACATGTTGTTCTTGTGACAAGTTCTTAGTCAGCAGCTGATGCTGCCTCCTCCACGACTCCAAACACTCTCAGACAACGGACATGCTTTAAACCTCCGCAATAACAATAAATACAAGTCAATTACTACACTAAACAATGCAAAATGAAGGGGCAGAGAAGGATAGCTGGGAAGTTCCTCTAAAGATGCATCCAGACTTGCAAAGCAGGTCAATCTAAAAGGTAAGTCGCTACGCAAACGATAAACAACCCAACTCCCTCAGCAGTTATTTAATCAACCAAATTACAACCAGAATACGACACAAAGGAGCATGAACCTGAGAATGAAATGAGAAGGTTTGAGTGTCAGTGAAAGCCTGACAGATCACCAGCTGGACACTGCAGCCTCAGTTGGCTTCTGTCTGTGTGCTTCTGCAGGGCGCGAGTGCATTTGTCCCTTCTGTACATTGTACTCATTCAGATCATTGAAAGGACTGCTGTTAACAGCACTGCTGAGCTCTGGAACACTTGATCTACAGTTAGAGCACCAAAATGTATGAATGCAGCAAAAGGTCAGCTGTAAATTGAGGGGGGAAAAAAAAAACATGTTTAAAATATCTGTATAGTGGACTAAGCATATTTTGGTGGAGATTTTGCAGTACTCTCTTTAATATGGACAGAAATTATTTCATGTGTGGAGCCAACACGGTCAGCTGATTGTAACATTGGCAGAGTGGTCCCTCAAGACTGTTTTGGCAGGTACAGAATGAACTATCAAATCCCAACAGGTATCCAGTTGACGTAGGCTCAAATGTATGCAGCTGTAGAAAACAATGTCACATCTCAGACTTGTAAACAAAATGGTGGGTTTGACATTAATTTGGGAGGTGTGCTTGGATGTGACAGAAGATTGTTTTTTGTTTTTTAAGGAACCTGGCATAAAGATGGACAGCGACAGCATTCATGATCAGCACAAAATGACAGCCCTAATGTTTGATAGAAAAACAAGGTACAAGAGTTAAAGCAGCAAGTCACATTTCCATCACAAAAGACACAGATGCTCATCTGATGCAACTATTTCATTTTGATCCTTGAGATCAAGAAAATAAACCTTACGTTCGGTCAAGTACTTCAACTTCAGGCAAACTGAAGAGAATTTTGTCTTCTGTGTACCGTGAAATGTACAATTTACAGGTGGAAAATAAAAAGACAAAAAATGAGAAAAACAACCTGATTACGAAAAAAATGGCAAACAGCTTTTGTTCATCATAAAAATGTATACAATTTACAAATGAAAACATCAACAAAAACATTATACAGACCACAGTTTGGTTTTTCGGCAAGCAGAAAAAAAAAAAAACTTGGAAAACATTATTTCTCACCACAAAGTTAAAAACCATGACTTCAAGACTTCAAAAAAGGAGAAACAAAGAAATCCTCTTAGGAGAGCAGTAATAAAAAAAGCTTAAGCCACACATGGCAATAGGCTAGTTTTGAAACAAGAGCTGCAGGCTAAGGGGAGGATTACTCAGCTAATGAACAGAGGTGTCTCACCTCTGTATCTTCTATACCCCTCCCCTTATGGATAAAGAGCTAAAATCCCTGTCTCAAATAGGTAGGTTAGAGGTGGAGAGAAACACTCAGAATATCTTTTCCATGCCCCTTTATTTGGGTATTAACATCGAAAAAATGAAAAAAAAAAAAAAAAAAAGAGGTGGCTTTAGTGTGGAAACAGCTTTTCCCACTTTGTTTCATCACTGAGGGGCTCCACTAAGCTCCACCCGACCTCAATGCGGCTCCTGTAAAGACGTAAACAGAGTCTGAGAGCACCAAGACTTTGGCTTTGCTCTTACAGGGTTATGTTGTAAAATTAACGACCCTTCAAGAGATGGATAACACAAACTCAGGACCCGTGGAATCCTAAAGGTTAGATATGGTGGCTACATGGTAAACGGGGCAAATGGGAATATTTCCGGTAGTGCAATGTAGCTACTTCATTGTTCAGTCACTATACCATGATCCACTGAACTGTCACTTCTTGAGCCTTGAAGAAAAGAACCAGCTGTGGAGCCGGACACTAACGTGGTCATGATAAAGCAACAATCCTGTGAGTATATATTTGGTTTCCTGAAACCAAAAGATTGCACTGATTGAATTAGGAACAACAGCAACTTCATGTTATCACCATGACACCATGAACTGTCTGAACTCGAGAAGACCCACAACTATGTGCGTCGTCTCTCTTCCCCCTATTTTCAACAAGGATCGTAGGATGGGGTCATTACTCAAAAAATTAGTTTCAGTCACTAGGCATGTTCATATTTAAAATCATACGGTAGCACATTCCATCTAACAAAATGTCTTTGCACTAAACAACATTCAAAGAAAACATGGCACAGTACGACTTTTTTGTTTCTTTTTCATTTTTTTTGTCTACGTTGTTTTTTCCTTTTGTACTTGAAATACCAAATAATGTTTTGTTGTTGTATTTTTATTGTGTTTGTTGGTTTAAAATGAAAAGGAAAACAACAAAAATGTTTTCTCCCTAATCTTTCTTTAAAAACGTAGCTGTATTTATATATAATATCTATATAGTCTTCCTTTGTAATGTTTCTGTAAATTGTGCAAATTCAGCAGTAATACAAGTGGCGAGAGATCAGAGAGTGGGCAGTTGATTACAATTATACAAAAAAAAAAAAAAAAAAAAAAATTATCTAACAGCCTTTAAAACTGTGACACCCATTGGAGTCACATGACCTAGAGAGCCTTTCTCCATTGGCTCATCACAAATTGGTCCATCCTGCTAAAGATGATGCCATATATGGAGTTCCTTTTCAGGCTTCCACTGTTTCTTTCCTGACCATTGCTTCATCACGAGAAAACTCCTGAAATCAAAATCAAGCAAACCACAAACACCAACATCCACAATAATCAAATGCTGTCAGTTGACATGTTTCTCCACGTATGCATGTGTGAAAATGTCCGGTGTCCCAGTCTCTCACACAGACATGTGCCCACACACTGTATGGGGCTGCAGACAAACACACACATACACATGTAAGCGTACACAGGCCCGCCCATCTCTGCCGAACCCCCTCCGTTTGCAGTATACTGCTTCAGTCCTTTTGCAGTTCGTCTGTTGTACTGTTGGGGGTTGGAGTTTTGTTTGTTTTCTGGGTGAGAGGAGCGAGGGAGAGAGACAGACGGAGACAAGGAGTGAAGAGAAGGAGTAGACGGAGGCGCTGGATGGGCCTCAGCTGTTCAGGGCCATTGTGTCGATGACCTGCTCCAGCTTGCTCCTCAGTCTCTGTCTCCTCGCTTGCTCATCCCGCTCCAAAGCCGACAAGATCTGAGAATAGAAAGGGGAGGAGGTCAGCAAACCTAATAAATGTGCAAGCTTTTGCTTCCGAAACATGGAGGCGTTCGTCACAAACGAGGCTGTCAGATGACTCCGATATCCCACCGGCCCTGTTCGATCTTGATATATACCGTACATTCTAGTGTAAAAGGTGATACTGAAATAACAGCCGAGCGATAAAATAATGGGTGGTCGCTACCACAGGTCAGGTTAAAAAAAAAAAAAAAGTGATGGGGGATGATTCAGTTGGCCTGATCATGTTTACACTTAAACTGTTTAGGTTCATTGAAATCAGCTGACTTTTCTTAGCCTGTTTTCTGGAGTAACTTCAACGCACTATGTACATCTTCATGTGACAAAAATAACACCTGTTCAAGGTACGTAGGTAAGCAATAATTGCTGATATCTCACCTCATCCTTGTACTTGACGATGTAGGAGTAGATCTCATGTAGGGCCGACATGCTGTTGAACTGGTTGGCGTGCAGGCGTGACTGCTCCGCCAGGTAGGCACTCATGTCCTGGTCGCTGATGGCTGGCATCCTCGAGATGTCAGAATAGTACCTGGAGAAACACGTTCCAATAAAAGCTGAAATCTTGCAAATTTTATGTACACTAACTAAATGAAAAAACAAGTCTGACATTTGTTCATGTACCTTTCTACCCAGTTCTTATAGTTGGGGATGTCTTTAGCGTAGAGCAGCTTGTTCGAAGGCGAGTCCTTCCCAAGTTTATGCTCAGATGTTGAACACGAGTCCATGAAGGTCTGAGCCACCACAGACAAGCAGGCATCTGTAATGCTGTTCTTGTGGATGTCAAAGACAAACTGCGGGTTCTTGATCACATTCACCCAGAACCGCAATGGAAGACTAGAATGATTGAGGGAATACAGGGAAAAAGGAGGAGGGAGGGAGAGGAAGAGTTGCAGAGTTAGAAGGACTTGACAAGCTATTAAGGTTCAGAGAGCACTGCAATGAATGAAGCTGCATACACACTCTGTCTGAACAAAGGGAGAGTGTAAGATACCCGAGGCAGGGAAAATAAGAACCCTGTACATTCTGCTGCACCGCAACGTGTAAAAGCGCTGCATATTCGCTAACTTACAGTCTAAATTTTTTTCATACTACAGCAACTTTTTCACAACACTAATGAGACAAAAACTAGCTACAGAATACTCCCAGTGATGCCGTTTCACAGGTTTGCACACAGAAACTCACCAGTTGCTCTTCCAAGTGTGCCGTACATCAGAGTCTGATATGGAGTGCTTGTCTGCCTGCTCATCCAAGAAGTCAAACATGTATTTGATGGCGAGAGGCAGGGCACTGCCTCTGTGTGCTGTGCTGAAGATGGTCTCAAACAGGTCATCCACAAACTTCTGGAGCGTACCCTGAGCAAGAGAAACAGCACCGGATTAGCTAGTTTGCAAAAAACCTTTTGAGGATGCATTATGAATTAACGAATTAGACCTTTAGCAACTTTACATAACTATGTAATTCAAGTGTAGGTATCCCTCTTAGTTACACTTGATCAAAGATTGAGCAGTTAAGTTACAGCATCAATAAACCAATTCCTTTAGTGCACATTCCTCCTTGGTGGTAATGGTCTGGCTGTGGGCGATGGCTGTCAGTAGCAGGTGTTTGAGAATGACAGGGCTTTGCTTTTAGTACTCAAACTTTCTGAGAGTTTGGGATGAGGCTGAGTGCTCAGTGTTCTTTACAGTACTGAAGATGGAACCCAATGAGAGTTCAGCCTAAGGCAGGTCTACAGTGTTTTTACCACATCGTACAACTCTGGAGATACTGAACCCTCACAAACTCCTGTGTAGTTGAAATGATTTGATATCTCCCACAAGCATTGAGCGCCTTCTTCTCCATCTTCAAGCATTAAGGACACCCTTTTCAAAATGTTATTTAAACCAGCCGGAACTTGAATCTGCACTTTTGTATACGTTCACACAGCCACAAATCAGCTTCCTAAACACACAAAGCTGCGGGAGCTGTAATAAATAAGAACACACTGTCAGCGCTCCAAGCCCCCCCCCATTATCTTCCTCTGGCTTGCATGTTAATCATTTCCCAATCGAAGCAGCATTGATGCCTCTAACCTCTTACTTTTCTACCTGGATCTCAAACAATGGAAATTTAGAGCTAATGAGTGAAACATCGGGGGAAAGGAAATACCAGGGTGAGCTGAATCACAAGAAGCGTTAGTATTTGCGAATGAGAGCAAAAGCTTGACAGTGTTATTAGGCTGCATAGGCAGTTTCTGTGTTTGTGTTCATAGTTAATGTGGATGAATGTGTGCATGTGTGTTCCTAGTGATGAGTGTGCAAATGGATTCGGGACGAAACAGCTGGTGTCCGTGTGTATTCTGTGTATAAGATGTGGCAGAATGATGTGCTGTAAAGGAAGAGTTGCCAACTCTCAGTGGAGTGACACACTCAAGCACCTTCTTCTATTTCTCACTTTTTCATAAGTTTATGTTGGACATTTATTATTTCTGGACCCTAAATCTGCTAATTTCTCTTTTCTTGAGGCTAACAAAAGAGTCTGCACTCTTGTGGTGTCCCCAACCTGTAGAGACAAATGCAGACAGTTAAACAGACTCAAAGTAAGTGGTGCTAATGACAACATTTTTATATTATCATGTTAATGAATGATTGCACTGCTCAGAGGAGAGATTCAGTCTTGTTTTTGAGGAAATATGAAAACAAATGAGTATCTTTAAAAATTTTTTTTCTAATTATTGTTTTGTGTTCTAAATTGCAGTTTGTGGGAATTGAGGCAATAACAAAACAACAAAAAAGTGTGTGGGCCTATTAATCCTAATATGATTTTTCATAGTATTTTAATCTTACTGTTATTCATTTAATTAAAATATTAATACTGGCAAATTTGAGATATGCAGAGATGCAACTTTTGCATGAGTGTATTAGACCATACAGAAGAATAACTTAACCAACCCTGGAGTTGAAAAACATTCACAAACCTCCCTCATTTGCTCAAGTAAAGATGCCAGATTGTACCAGCTTTGACTATAAAACATTTCCAGGATTGTAACTGCTGTTTCACGGAACATTTTAACAAACACACTTTGCCTGATCTAAGTTTGATAACTTCCTTGGGCAAACACACACTGACTGAAGATTGTTTCTCCAAGACATCAACACAAACACTGAGCCTGACTCCAAATAACCTGAAGATGCATGCTGCATTGAAATAAACCAGAGCACAGGTTCCTCACTGTGGTCTGGACAACATGGAGGATTTTGGTGAATAATGATCTCAGGGTAAAAGCCTGGGACTAAAAGCCCTGAGGCCACCAACAGGACCCAGTAACACCAACCAAACAACTCAATAGTCAAAGGTCAGCCTCCTAATTAAGACACACACTCATTCCTGTGCATATGTTTGTCTTTGTGCAAAAGGTTATGGAAAATATTAATGAGCTCTGAGACCAACACCAAACAAAGGTCAGTAGGGGCTGCTGGTGGCATTGGGTGACTGTGTGTGTGTGTGTGTGTGTGTGTGTGTGTGTGTGTGTGTGTGTGTGTGTGTGTGTGTGTGTGTGTGAATATGCATCTTCTCTATACCTTGGTGGCCAGCAGTCTGGTCAGGTAGATCTCAGAGACCATCTTGCTCCCTCTGTCCCCTTCCCTCTGATCCGAGTGGTCATGGTTCTTGACCAGGTGCCACAATTTGGTGCCGCTCTCGAGGTCGGGAGTGATCATGGGAGTTCGGGAGCGCAAGCTGTCTGGACTGCTGGCTGTTCTCAGCATGCTCTCTGGAGGAGGATAAAACATGGAGGAGAGGTGAGTGGAAAGGACCAAAAATAATAGTAAGAAAGTACCTTCTTACCCCTGCACCAATCAGGGGTAAGAAGGTACATGGGGTAAAAGAAACTCAGGATTGTGATCAACTTTTCTTTGCCCTCCTCCTCAGGAAGTTCAGATGTCAAGGTCATGTGAAGGATCGCTGCTCTGGAGCTCCATCTGTAATATTGTTCTGTAATTTCATGTTTTCTTTTTTTGGTTTGAGTATATGAACATATTGCAGAGAAATCTCACAAAAAAGCGCAAACGAATTTGATCTAATGTCAGTTAAACTAGAAGTCAGGGTCTTGCACTGGGTCACTTCAGCGGGGCCAAAGCTTGCTGTGGCTTTGAGCCAGGGCTCCCTTGTTGAGAAGGCAAGGGTACTGGTAGATGCAGTGCAGCGAACAACTTGGTGTTGCTCTGTTGTTTGCAAAAGTGTAATTCATTCTGACTTAATCACCATTTCAAGGGGAACCAATTTAAGCTACACAGGTGGGAAAAACACATGAATAAGAAATCTGAGGCAGCTACAGAGTGCGAAATCGCTGTGTGAAGTTAAAAGTATTTCTGAAAGGTGACAGCTTCTACTACCTGCATGTCACTTTTTCCTTCTAGAATAAATTTGTCTGTCACTCTCTGTCCTGCTCCCTTCCTCCCCCCTTCCCTCCCTTTGTTGGACAGTGATCCCCTATTTTGTGACACGGAGCATTATGCTTTCAGTTTGAATGCTTGTCACTTGTGTGACAAAGCAGGAAAGGAATGAGAGGTTCAAAATGTCAGGACAGAACGTGGGCTACGGAAGTACAGAGAAAGTGTGATGGGAATGCTAGTGAGTATTTATGTTTATGCCATGATGGCAGGGCTCAGGAGCAGTTACTGTAGACGAGGGAGGTACTCTGAAAATGGAAGAGAGAGAAAGAGAGAAGAAAAAAGTGATAATGAGGAACAGAGGTCCATTTCACACCTGGCATTACCTGATGGTATCTGGACAGTGTCTGGATCTGATGTAGCAGGATGACATTTATTTGGCATAAAAAAAAATCATCTCTAGTTTACACATTTCAGAAATCGAAATTGTTGGTCCCTGACCAAAATGTGGCCAAAGTGCAGTCTATTTCTTGCAAACACCTTGATTTACACCATAAAAGAAACAGATTTTTCTTGATAGCTTGCTAATCCATTTGTGACAGCTCCATCAGACCTTATACTGTAGCTATACCATGCTGTGCTGTGACAAACCATGACCTCAGAAAGGAGAGGCATTGGATCAGCTACAATCACTTGTTTGAAGTTAAGGTATCACCCAGAATGCAACAGGCTGCTGCATGTTCATATACCCAGGGGGAGAACCAACCAGCTGTCTTTGACATAAAAGTACACCTTGGCTAAGGTTGGAAGCCATAGTGGCATGGCCATGGTCACGAGCATGGCATAAACAGCATGGGGTGTCTTGGTAATCTCCCACTTTCAATTTGCAAAATAGGGATACAGGTATGGTACAACAGGTCAAGGAGCAGCTAAACTGCGCTATACTGTGTAGTCATTTTCTGAGGAACTTAATACCTGCTTGTGTGATGTCTGGCTTTCATGTGTTTTTGCATTACACTGTCTGCATTACACAATAAATAGGCATGCCAGGCATAAAGGGGGGTCAGACAGACAGAATGTGAGTGAGAAGTGAGCAGTGATAAAGACCTTGTGAGCATCCAAAAGAAAGAGTGTTTTGCAAAAATGAGAAATATGGCTGAAAAATTGCGCTGAACTAAAATTTCTGTTCTACACCAGTGATTAAGTTTATAAATATTCCTTTCTTTCCATAAATGTGCACTGCACATAATTCCACAGTGTATCAGTTTACACTCTATATAAACTGAAACTGTTAAAAGAAGGGGGCAACAAGTAATCCAGCAGGTCTTGAACTGAATCACAGTTCACCTAAACTGGTTGAAAGAGATGCCACAAAAAAAAAATTGAACTAGTTAGTTTACAGAGATGACACAGACACAAAACATCAAACTGACATATTCAGAGTAAACAAATCATTTTGCAAGGCTGTTGAAGTCATGGTAACAAATTGTTTAATGGTTCTTCCCATTTTCTGTGGAATTGCAGCAGCATCATATTTAAAAAAAATTAAAATACACAAGTCAGATTCTAATTTTGTGACACCACCACCTGAATGCAATTTAGCTGTTTTGCTTTCACTGGTACCTTGTTAGAAATGCATCTGTGCATATTATGAAATGAGTGCACGCGTACATACACATGTACACACAGACAAACACACATACAAAACACACACACACACCTTCTCTCGTACCATATCTGCTGAGGGACTTGGTGAACGTGGAGGAGTTGGAGATGTTGTAGGCTGAGTTCTGTTTAGGCACCAGGGCAATCACTGAGCCATCTGTCACCTGAAACAGGATTTTCAAGATCAGTTAGCATTGCAGAGAACGTCCAGCAGCAAGATTATAGTTCAACAACACAAATTAGCGCTGTGCTCGAATGGAATTGTTTTTTCCAAATTACTACTTTTCTTAGGTACTTTCAGCCAAATCAATAGGAGTTATTGTTCCAGCATGAAACAAGGCATAATGGGATTTATGCTGTGCTTGAGTAGCGGGGTACCTGGTAGTGAGCCAGTGTGTTGAGTCTCTTCCAGTCATTGTCGATCTTAGTGGTGACATCCTCGTCCTGAAGGATGATGCGAGCCATCCTGCCCTGTCGCCATTCTGTCACACACAAAAACACACAGAGAGAGGAGACACAAGTAAGATTGTGCACGTTTGTTAAATATGTTTGAATAGAACAGAAACGGGACATGGATTGCATAGAGACTCAGTGGACATTTTTTAGGCACGCCAATCAATTTACACCATAACCTCCCTTCTTGGAACAAAAAGTCAAGCTGCTGTAACTTACTAAGGATGCAGATAGCAATGTTCAGTGACTTAATAAAATTTAGAATGGGTATAATGCATAATTTAAGTGATTTCTGGCTCCTCACTTGAATTTATTTTGTACAGAATCACCTCTCCTGTCTGAAGGGACCCCCTCCTGTTTAAGAGAGCCCGTGAAACGATTCCCTGTTTTACCCCCTGCGGTAGTGCACCTGTGCTCTGTGTCTATACTTGGGGTGTTTGTGTGTGTGTGTGTGTGTGTGTGTGCGTGCGTGCGTGTGTGTGTGTGTGTGTGCGTGCGTGCGCATTGGTGCGTTTGGCAGTTCTTCTTCTCCTTACCCAGGTCCATATCTGAGGCCTTTGGTCTCTGGGAGTATGGCGTTCCCTTGTACACAGCATCCAGCAGCTTCTCTTTCACCTGCGTCACTGTGTCACAGTTCAGACTCTTCACTGTCACCTCCGGAGCATTTTCATTCTCTGGGTTAACACAGTGCAGCGTCTACAGAGGCGGAGGTCAGAGGGAATAGGCCGCAGGTCACATTTAGACCAGAAAGTCAGCACAGACTGGGAGCGTTCACTATTGACTTGGGTAGGCATGACCATGCGATGATTTTTGACTTCAAAGAGCAGTTAAGAATCAATATATAATTGCAGAAGGGTGCACACTGAGCTTTTTATTATTAGTATAGGGGCATTTAATCAGAACCAGAGGTCTTGTTGCTTTTGCCCTTGTATTATGTTAAGGTTACAAAGCTCAGAGCATATTTTGTGGAGTTGTAAATAGCCAGTGTTGCCAACAACTGCTAAATGGTCTTTGATTTAGAATACAGGACATAAATCCACATGAATGCACAGTATCAACTGTATGTGTGCATCTGTTTTACACTCTCCTCCAGCACCTAATATATGGCCCAACTTTCGGTGTCCACTAGTATGTGCGTGTCTACTAACCAAAGTCTTGTAGTCAATCTGCTGTCTGATGAGTTTGTCCTCGCTGAGGGAGTAGCGGGCCTCTCCTGTGATCGCGTCTATTGGTCCTTTTTCCATTTGCTGCTTCATAGCACAGTACAGCATGAAGAGAGGCTCACCGGCACACTCCTGGAAACAGGGAAACAGAGATGTAGGAGGAAGTAGGAGGAGGGAGACAGACAGAAGGGAAAGGTGAGAATGGAATAGATGAAAAGAGAGGGAAAGGAAGAGAAAGACAGATTGTTAAAATGCACACTACAAATGCAACTGTGCAAAAACTTTACCTACAAAAAACGTACACAACAGCAAAAAATGCATCGCTTTGCTCAGCAACCCTCCAATTATATGTCTAATCTTAAAGCCAACTACAGGCAGAGCAGTAAAGGACGAGGCCACGGCCTGTGTTGGCTAACAGCGTGCTGTAAATTGACAGAGAACACGCGCACGCACGCACACACACACACACTATTTTTTCTCTCACACACACTCTAGCCTCTCCCCTGTGTTTCTTCTTTGGGAAAAACACCCTTTACAAATCTGTGTGTGTGTGTGTGTGTGTGTGTGTGTGTGCGCGCAAGAAGGAGAGAAATCAGAGAAGGTGTGAGTGTGAGTGTGAGTGAGTGGCAATTGATGGAGGAGTTAATAGAAGGTTAACGACTGAGGGGTGAAAAACGCTTGGAGAAGCACTTTAGTGTGTGAGACGCGTCAACCAGGCAACGAGCACTGGGATGTTGGGCCCCCTGTCTCTCTTTCCCTCATTCTCTCTCTTTCTCTTTTTCACTTGTTCTGCTGGCCTGCCAACTAAGAACTGCCTGCTTGTACAAATATCAGGAACTGGAACTATTCCTTAAAGACAATCTTTATTTTTCATATTCGTAGACTGAAAATGTTTTTGGTCTCATAATGTTACTCAAAGTAACGCTGTTTAACAAATGATTCCCATTTTCTAACATGCATTCTTGTGGTTTGAGGCAGAGGAAGTGTACTGCAAGTCCTGCCCTCCGCCCCTCAGTTGGGCATGTTCATGCATCAGCACATGTCAGTCATCTTGGTGAGCTGTCAGATGAGCTCTGTAGGATAATCTAGCACTGCCTGCCTCCTATGGAGAAAACACAGCACACCGGCAGACGTCCTCTCTGTCTAGCAGCATACGAGCCAGCTCTGTGCTGCATCTCAGCCCTTCTGTCTCCTTCAGATGGCACCAGTGTGGAGAAGCAATACTGATGCTGCATGTTTATGAAAGGGTCATGTCTGATGTGTCTCTTTACTTCTGTGTCTTGCCTTCATTCTGTTTTTTTTAGTTCATTTAATTGAGGACTACTACTACTACTACTACTATAATGACATTTTTCATACAACATCCTAAAAAAATCATCTGAAATTTACCCAAAGCAACAGGTGCAGAAATAGAGTAACCATGTAACTCCCCACTCTCTCAAACAAGTCAGTGCAAAGGAGAACAAATCAACCCTTAGAATAGGGTAATGGATAAAAGGATTTTTTTCTAACTCCTGTTCCCTTTTGTAGGTAGGTAAAAGCTCCATCTCTTTCCTCCTTTTGAACAACTACTTGACCTTTACTAATTTCTATTCACACACGGCTGAACCTTGAAATTGTTCCAGGCCTTTCTTTTATGCAACCCCTAAAATCTTGGTAGAAAGAGAGGTACTGAATTGCAGAGGTTAGATTAAAGCTAGGCTGGTAACCTTGCTCCTAACGACAGCAAGTCTTTACCTCACTTTTCATTTTCCCCTTTCTGTTGCACCCTTTGTTCCATTTTAAAACCTTTCTCTAATTTCTCTATATCCACTTCTACCACTTTTTTTTTTCCTCTTTCTAAACATTTTCTCTCTACATTCCTTATCCTTTTCCTGTCCTTTTCTCTGTTGTTTTTGTCTGGTCTAAAGTTCATAAACACAGCTGTTATAAAAGATCCCAAACAGCTTCCCTGTTAACACACTCCCCTGCCTCTGAACCCAACTCTGGCTGTCCAGTCTTCCAAAAGGAGCCAAAGCACACACATGCACACAAAAAACTGATACACTAACTCACGCAGATGCTAACTGGGAACCCCAGGGGCTTGGCTGGTTCACTGTCCACCAGAATGCCTGTCCTGGCGAGGGTTTAAGGCCCCGCTGCTAACTGATTAGCTGCAACGATGTTTCAATGTGGAGAATGTGTGTGTGGTAAAAGGAATTTACCGCAGTTTAAGCCTAAATAATTCCCTCTGATCCCATATCAGAGTGAAAGGAATTCAAAATAAGAAAGAAAACATACAGACACAGACAGCGAAATGAGAGAGTGCATTTTTGTAAGATCTCTGGCTTCCTCTTTTGCTAAGCCCCAAAGCTCTGAAGGGGGATACAAACACACAAGTATGCATACAGGCAACCCCCCCCCACACACACACACACAAACACACACACACTCTTTCTTGACTCTAAAAGAATCCAGCCAGGGACACAAAGGTTAGTGTAACAGGCTACAGCGATCACAACAACATGAACAGCTATGTCTGAACAGGGCTTCAGACTGCAGATTCCTCAATTCAGAGAAAGGAGAATTTACCACATGAAAGGTAGAGGTAAGGGACAGGTAGCCTGCTGCCTTTGCCTTATCTAATGCTGCAGCTGTAAATGTGTGTTGGTGAGGCATTTTTCTATCCTCAAACACCAGCTGTATTAGTATTGCTTCAAAAGTTGTGTGTCTCTGCATGTGTGTGTGTGTGTGTGTGTGACAGACAATTTTACCTTGAGGAACTTGTAAAGCAAGAAGGTGAACCAGTTGGTGAGCATCTTCTCAGCAACTGACTCCGTCCTGAGAGAGATATGAAAGGAGAGGAGAGAGAAAGGAGAAGGCAATGGATGAGGATGAGAGGGAAATAATAGGAAAAATAGAGGATGACAGCAAAAGGATGGGAATGAAGAGTAAGAAGGAGAAAAAAAAGAAAAATGTGATTTTTTTTGCCACCACCTCACTAAACAGCACATAAATAAATAATAAATCTCTGCACAAGACACTGAGAAATTTTCAAACTGCTCCTCCCTGTTTCAATGAGCACCCCCCCCAATAAACCCACTTGTCTTTATTAAAAATACAGCAATTAGTATAATTCACTAACTTCTCTCGTTAATCACAAACCTGCCGTGTAATGAAGGGAACCTCTGCATGTGCACGCTATCAAGCAGACACACGTGTACAACTAGCAAACTAAATGAAAACAGAGCAATTAAAAGGCATTGTAATTAACGGATTTATTGCGTCTAATTTTTTAAACAACTTAAAGGGAGACTGGCACTAAGGGTATGGAGGGCCAACACCACACACACACAAAATATGTTTTCTTCTTTATCATCATCCTCATATTTACCTGCTCACTTTTCATTATCCTTCCTTTTCACATTGAGATTTAACATTTCGGTTAGATGAATGCACAAGGTGGATGTTAAAGAACTATCTGGAATTTTCTAAAATCCTCTGCTGGGTCACTGGGTTGTGTAACTGGGCCATCTTCCCACATTTGTTGTAAATATTATCCTTTTTTAAAGACTTTCATTGACAAATTGTAAAGGAATAAAGGAAAACACAGGAAACTTAGCCAATGTGCTAGTGAATCCAGTCAAGGCCTGCAGCATGAACAGGACGTGAGCTCCTACGGTTCTTGAACCCTCCCTGTTTGACTGTTGAGTGTTGTTTGATGTATGTGTTTTTTTTTCATGGCTGTCAGCAAAATATACCGGATGAAAGATGAGGTAGAACGAAGGATTGGAGGACGAAGGACTAGGTAGGCAAATACACCTGGACAGAACACGCTTTTGGGCATGCCAGGACTTGATAGTGGGTGACTTGTAACATCATCTCATTCAGGGCGGATAAATCCCAGCACCCATCTTTCTGAAGTCTTTAAACGTGCTACAGGAGGAGGGGTTGATGCAGCTTTCCTGGCCACTCACAGCGACTCAGAGCCTATGATGTACAAATCCAACCAAATGACCCCAATATAAGAGCATCATTTCACCATAGGGGATGGAAATCCACATGGGAGCCAACTATTTAGTCCTTCTCCTGTTCTTTTCTGTGTATATGTCTAAAAATAAAAAATTCTAAAGCCTATCTTTTGCAGTATAAAGACCAAAACAGGGTGAACCATGTGTAATAATTGCCGAGCTTATTAATGCCAGCTCCCGAGGCTAGTGTAGTTAACAGGGACGGCGTGTTGTGACCGTATGCCCCAAGAGGGGATTGGAAAAGGCTTCACACAGGCACACTGGCTGAGAGTCATTTATTTGATTAGATTTTTAATTAAATATCTCTCCGAGGAGAGGGAAGAAAGAAAAAAAAAACATAACATAACTTTTTTTATCATTTAATGTCTAATTCCAATTTATTTGGAGACAGGCCATTTCTCTAATTGTATCTTTTCTTAAACACATGTATCTTTTCCTGCCCAGCTGTCTGCAGTAGTTCATTTTAACTTCTCTTTTCTCCCTCTGCCTATCTACTCTCTCTCCATATTGCACCTTTCTACCTACCTAAAGTCCTCTTTTTCTTTATTCCTCTCATCCGTCTCCCCATGTTTCTCCCTCCATCAATTTGCCTCCAGCCTAAGTCTCCCTCTAGACATTTTGCCCTCTCTTTCTGTCAGTCACCATTTCCCTCCCTCGTTGTGCTCCATCCACATTTCTTGCTGCCTTTTCATCTCAAATTCATTCCCTCCACTGCTGCACCTTTTCCTCTTTACCAATCCTTTCTCTCTCTTTCCCTCAGACCCTCCCTTGTAAATCCTTCTCTTCTCTCCCTTTACATCCCTTGCCCCCCCTTACCTTTCTCACTGTGTGTGTGAGGAGAGAGAGGTCTGCCTGACTGTGGTTCCACTGGGAGTGTGTGTGTGTGCTCGGGGGTGTAATCCTCTTTGACAGGGACAGAGTTGAGAGATAGAGACGAGGTCACACACATGCGCCTCTAAAAGCTACAATCACTGTTACCTGCCTTCAGTTGTCAGGTGAAAAAACGAATTGTTTGACATTCTCACAGACCATCATCTTCTGTTTTCTATCATTTCCTGTTCTCTTCCTAATTCAGCAACATAATTAGTATTACTGTTTGCTTGGTTTTGCATGTGCTTTACCACTGCCATGACAACAGGAGGGCAAGGAAACTGGGGAACAATGACAAGTAACAAAAGTTTTTGGTTCTGTTTTTTTTGAAGGCTAAATGGTCAAGTTGCCCACTGTCAGTGGGGTGTCTTTTGTCAACGACATCCTAACCCAGTCAGGAGTATGCAAAACACAGGCCTGAACACACATGCACACACAAAGGGACATAACCTCAAACTTGAACCCCCAGTGGGGGAACTATTTGTGCCTATCTGTGACATGTTTTTGTGCAGAGTCTGAGCCAGTTTAAACTCCTCTCCCTCCTTCTTTTTGTACCTCCTGAGTAAGAGCTTGGGGTGGTTCTTGCTCTCAAGGTTTTTGTCGATGAGGTCAGACAGGAGCTGTTTGAGGACACCCGTGGCGTACTCCATCTCTCCCTGCAGCGCTGTCATGATGAGGGAGGCCACATTGCCTCGGTCTCGCATGGAAAAGGACCGCTGTGCCTCTAGGGTGCGAATGAAGGTTAGCAGGAAGTGCTTTTTGGTCAGCAGCTGGCCGAACAACGTCAGGGCCTTCTCCACGTTAGCAGGGACCTGGAGGAGAGGGGAGGGAGGTGTTGATGGGAAGGATTGTGAGAAGAGGAAGAGAGGGTTGGATAATGGAAAGGTAGTCATTTGTAGGACATAGGGAAGAGAAAATGAAAGTGAGGCATGGATGGAGCAAGGGGATGAAGGTAGTGTAAAGGAAGCAGGAAATTGGGTAAAAAAATAAAAGGGAAAGAGGCAGAAAATCGGAAGTAGGTATACACCAAAACGAGTGAGGTAGAGCCAGATGAAGAGGTTGAGAGCAGGAGGAAGAGGAGGATGTGGAGAAAAGAATTGGTTGTGAGTCATAGTTGAGTCATAGTTGAGAAATGGATTAATGAGTATGTGTGAGAAGGAAGAATTTCAGATGAACAATACATTGGGAAAAGAGCCACATATTCACATGCACAAATATACAGACAGGTGACAACTTAAAGGGAAAGCCTGAATAAATTAGTTGTGAAATTAACAAATGCAGATGCTTCCACACAGGTGCACTGCATGGTACAATTAGGCAGGTGACATCCAATCATGCTCTTTGGCATGTATAAAAATGCTGTGTAGGCCCAGTTGATTCTGATTTTGTATCAAGATGGCAAGAGGGAAAGATCTAAGTGACTTTGAAAGAGGGTTCATTGTTGGGGCACGGATGGAGGAGCTTCAGGCACAAAGACTGCTCAGCTGGCCTGTGTTTCAATAGGAACAGTGACTAAAGTGACATCTGCATTTAGATCTATGGGAAAGACATCAATAAACAGGGTCAGAAATTGTGGTCGACAGGACACATTTGATGACCCTGATGCTGGTGCATTGGTGTGATATGGAAGGAAAAACAGAAGAGCAACTCTTCCTCAGGTGACTGAGAATGTCAACGCAAGTCGGGATCAGACTGTGTCTTGCTGACACAGAGAGGGATATTATGGTAGGGTTGCAGTGCATAAACCCCTCATTACAAAGATGAATACATATTTGAGAGTTAAGTGGTAAAATAACCATAGGCACTGGTCTACAGAGATGTGGAAATAAGTGATATGGTCAGATGAGTCTCCTTCACCATTTTCTTGACAAGTGGGCGAGTGCACAGGTGGCGTACACCAAGAGAACTGTACAGGTCTGACTGCTTGACCCCAACACTGAGGGGATCCGGTGGCTCTGTTATGCTTTGGGGGCATTTTGCTGGCATGGCTTGGGTCCACTTGTCCCCTTAGAGAGAAAGGTCACTGCAAATCAATACAAAGTTGTTCTGAGTGATCACCTTTATCCTGTGAGGAAACATTTCTATCCTGATAGGAGTGATCTCTTCCAGGAAGACAATGCTCCCATCTATAGGGCACGAGGGGTCACTAAATGGTTTGATGAGTATGAAAATGATGTGACTCATACGCTATGGCTTTTGCAAATTCCCAGGTCTCAACCAGGTTGATTTTGGGCTGATGTGTCAGACAGCAGTCTCCACCACCGTCATCAAAACACCAAAAGAGGGAATATCTTTTGGAAGTATCGTGTCTATCCCTCCAGTAGAGATCCAGAGAACCGGAGAATTAATGCCAAGGCGCACAAGGTGGGCCAACACCTTAATAAGCCACTTTATGTTGGCTTTTCATTCAATTTGTCACCTGTCTGTATTTATCCACACACAGGGAAGATCATGTAGATTCCACTCCAGCTTCCATATACGTCCATAAAACTAGGCCTTCAAGGTTTGTACTCTTGCCTCTCTTCTTATTATGGTCCCAATCCTCTCTCATTTTTCCAGTTCACTGTCTCTCTCTCTCTTTACCTCTGTCCATCTCTCAGTGCCCCTCCTTTCAACTGATTCTTTTCCTCTCTCAAAGCAACGAGCAGGCCTCCCCCTCTGAGGGAGAGGAACAGAGGTTTGAAGTGAGAATGTGAGCTTCATGCTGTAATAAGAAATTGATCTGCCTTCTAGCGTACTACTGTGGCCTGTGATTGCCTGGGTCATACAAATGAAAATCCAATGTTGCGCTACACTATCCCTTTGGAATACAGTTGATAGCACGATACTGCATGTCTCAAAGCCCTGTCCCTTCAGCTGCCACCTTACATGCATGTCAACGGAGCTCAAGTGTGCATTTCAATGTAATGTATGTGTGAGAGTTTAATGTATTTGGAGAGATGATGGAAGTATGTGCACATGCTGCGTTACAGTGTCAACACAGCCTGTTGAGAGAGTGTTCCCTCTTTAGGAGCGAACAGCAGCGGAGGGGAGAGTGTTTTATTGAACGCGTGAACATTACTTTTTCAGGAGACTTAGACAGGCTCACTTACACCTTCGTCTTTGTGGAGCTCAGCTATTGCTCACTTCCCAAAAGAGAACCGTCCCTTCACTGTATTACATGAAACTGGAGCTTGCCCAGAAAAAAATTTCAAGTTATGTTTTCTTACTAGTACTTGAATTCTCTTCTGCTTTGTCGTACGTCAGCCGAGTCTGTAAAACTTCTGATTTGTGTAAAATAATTTTATGTAAGAGACGTTTCATAGAGTCTTCCGTCCTCTAAAAGAAGTTGTGTTAAAATTTCTTCCATGCACACTGTTCTCCCCCAACTTTCTAAACTCGAACAAAAACCTTTCCTTGTAATCGCACTCAAAATGCTGACAGATGATGAATTCGGTTCATTTTTCCTTCCCATTATTCATCAAAGTCCTTGCTTAAAATCTCCTCTTCAAGACAGACTGTTTCTAATTACACATCTAAAAACACCCACACGCAAAGCAAACACACGCACGCGCGCACGCACACACACACACACACACACACACACACACAGAATGACTTTCATTCATCCAGAGTGTTTTTGTGTTTGTGTGTTCATGTGTGCGGTGCGCTCTCTACTGACCCGTACCTCCATCTCCTTGAGCACAGGATGGTCCTCAATCCCAGGAAAGAGGACCCTCATGGCATAGGTGCGGTAGTCCAGAAAAGGGATTCCTGCCCCATCCAGCTCCTGGGTGAGTTCATGGATGTCCGTCTGCAGTTCTGCAAAGGCTGCACAAAAAAAGGACAAGGAGATGTGAATGTCATAAGTTTCATATGACATATATATATTATAAAAAACACAGACTTTAATTACAAAGGAATGGAAATTGTATTGTTTTTTACGTTATAATCTTCAAGAGTGCTTTCTTGATTTTGGTGACACCTTTGGCAATGATCAGTCTTCCGTTTGGCGTTTAGTATTCTGTCAGCTCTGGCCCAACACAAAGCACTCATTTAAAGACATTTAATGACTAAAGCCTGTATTTCCTTTATCTTTTTCTATTTAAAATGCATCCCTTCATCTGCAGCACCTCATGACTGGTATTTTAAAAAGGAATGTAGGATGAAACACTATTGTATGTAATCAAGTGGCAAAAATGAGTAGCAAAGAAGCATTTATTTAGGTATAAAAGTTGGGAATTGTTACTTTAAAGGTGGTCATTACCAGCTTAAAAGCTCCAATTTTGAAGGTGCGTTCTCAAGCAATGATTACTATTCTTTCTCCCCGAAAAATGGGGAAGTGTTTCACAATGACGACTGAAAGGAACACAAAAGAAAGGAAGGGAAAAGCTATGGTCACAGTGCAGAATCATCCAAGCGAAAACACCTGCAACTATAGAGCCAGTCTTCATCTTTATTTTGACTATGCATGCCTCTGTCAACCTGATTTCCGCAAACAGCATCGTTTAGAGAGGAAAAAGGCAATATAGGTGAAACTGAGGAAAAGACGGAGGCGTGTGGAGGAGTAGCTGTGAAAAGGAGCATTATGTGATCGCTCTGTGCTGAGAGTGGAGAGAAAGATGGAGGGAAGAAGAAGGAGAGGGAGGACGGAGAGGAAAGTGTTCTGGTGCTCAGTGGCTGGAGGGGAGCTCAGGATGAAACTGCACACAGGAATATGAGCCTGTGAGTACACACACATTACATGCTGCCACCTCACATGCTTGTACTCCTGCAGCCACACACACACACACACACACACACACACACACACACACACACACACACACACCCATCCACACACACACACACACACACACACACCCATCCACACACACACACACCCATCCACACACACACACACACACACACACACACACACACACACACACACACACACTTTTCCTGTCTTGCCCCTCAGCTGAACACATAACCTAGTGCCCAGATGATTTATGTGAGCGTATGTGTCAATGTTTTTACACATTTTCCATTCCGTGTGTTCTGACCCCATTCTGTATATTCCACCAGCTTCACAAGTCACAACTAGAGGGAACAAATGGGATCATAGCCATTCTCCCACTCATGTCCTATACAATAGTGCATATAGCTAGTGCTTTTGGTGAACTGCCTCGATTCCATTTTATAGATATAAAACGCCCTTAAGAAGAACATATACAACTATATGGTTCCATTAGCTTGAAGTTGTGTCTGTACCCTATAGCATCCAAAATACACCAACACATGGATACACAACCAAAACAAATAACGAACTAAAGCCCAGACTAACAGATGGCTTGTGTCACCCTATCCCTCTCTTCCTATCTCTCTTTTTCTCCCTCTCTCCTCCCTTCAAAGTGACATCTTAGAGGTCACCTCTCTCTCCCCTATGGTTGCCTGTCCTCTGCTACATCCCTCCATCTTTCTGTTTTTTTTTTCTCTTGTTGGCTCCCTTATGCCCTCCATCATTCTCTCTATCTCTAATCGATCTTTTTTTTCTCTACCTCTCTCCATCCTTTCACTCAATTTCTTTTTAACCATCTATTTTTAAAGTCAATATTTTTGCTTGTTTGCAAAAGTTCTATTTGCCTCTCGGCCTGGACTTCCCTGAAAAAAGGGTGGCTTATTCTGCCTTCCTACTATCCATCACTTATTTATCTTCTTGTCTCTCTCCCATATAATCTAATCACCTCCTCTCTTTTCACTCTATGTTGTCTCCTTATTTGTCCCCATCCCTTTCTGCAACCAAGTATTTATCTACAATTACCTTCCTCTCTTTATCCCCCACTATCTTCAAATCCAACTTCTTCTCTCCGTCTCTATCCTTCTCTTGTTATTTGTCCTCTCTCATAATCTTCCTATCCATCTCTTCTTCTACTCCCCATCTCACAAGTTGTCCGGCTTATTTATCTCCTTCGCTCCGTCCCCTTCCTTCCATCCATCCTCTTGATGTCTTCCAGACAGTGGTGACAGCGGAGGACAGACAGGGTCAGGGCACCTGGACTCACTGCCACACAACCCAGCCAATCATTGTTGGACCTGTGTGTGTGTGTGTGTGTGTGTGTGTGTGTGTGTGTGTGTGCGCATCTGATTACAGGTAGTTGCAAAAGAGAAGGACATGAAGAGTTGAGTGTCAGGGAGTGTGGCGTGAAGTGCATTCATTTTCAAACTTGTAGTCTTCAGACCCAACCACTGCTGACTCAAGTGACATCACTTGAGACAATTACAAAAAAAAAAAAAAGGCTTTATACAACTGTTTTTACAGTTGTATAAATACCCGTAAATGATTTTGATGTGTAAAATCTGTGGAGTTCCCCTTTAACTTCAGAAATTTTAGAGTTTAAGAGGAGTTATTTTAGTAAGTTGATTTAAAACCTGTACATCTGTGTCAATCTCATGCACACTTGTTGCCATTTTTGTAGCCTTTTTTTGCCTCTATTTCTCACGAATGTAGCTAGATAGCTAAAAAGCTATGGAGGAATATGATGTTGCCATTTTTGATCATGCCTACAAAGCTCTGAATGCGCACAACAAACCTGCAGACCACCTTATAATGTCTCTACTAGTAACTAAAGTAAATTGATGGTATTGTTATATTTGAGGTTCACTAAAACAGTGCAACAAGTGAAGTGATCTCTCATACAAGTGTACTCTGATGATAATGGTTATCAGTATTCTCCTTCTCTTTCTCCACATCAGCTTCTCTCTCTTGCCAGACAAACCAGTAACAGCATCACTAGGCCCTCACTGGATCCATGCTGTCTCCTGTCAAATGAATATATGCTAATATACTGATGTGTATGTCTCTCTCTATCTCTCCCCCTGCTTAAGTTGTTGCCAAACCCCTCCTTCCTTACTATCCCTGACTTTCCCACCTCTGTCCCACCAGTCCTTTATCTATCTAACCTCCATCTTTCAGTGTGGATGGTAGTGAGGCCAGCCATGCGGCTCTCTTGTGGGATGGAGAGCCAACATCTGGTGGCTGGCTCACATCAAAGTACTCCTCTGGAAACCCACCAACACCCACGCAGACATGCATACTCTTTTTCTCTCTCCCTCTCTCTCTGTCACGCACACACACACACACACACACACACACACACACACACACACACACACACACACACACACGCACGCACACTGCTGCCACCTAGGGGGACAGGTGGCAGCAAGAGGGAGGGAGAAATAGACAGTGAGAAAGAAAGCAGAGAGCGAAATAGATAGCACGTTATTTAGGGTGAAAGTTATTATGTTAGTATACTTTAGTTAGTATGAGTATGAAAAGCAACTAGGAGAATACCAGCATTACATAAGTAACTTTTGAGGGTCGAGCGGCAAGTGTCACACCGCCTCTTGTGCTCAGATTTTGTTCAAACTCACCTTCTTTGCACTCAAGAGCCACCCTGGACTCCAGGTTGTCCATCTGCAGTTGAAGACGCTTGAGGGTGCGGTCGGCATCCCGTGACTTCCTCTTATAAGCAATCAGCACCACAATTATAACCAGCAGGAGCAGGCCACCACCTCCTCCGATACCGATGATGGCAGGCAGGGTGAGCAGGCTGTCTGAGTAGATCTGCAAGGTCCCTGGTGAATATTCAAAGCCTCCAACACGCACCTAGTAATAAGACATAAATGGAACAGTTACTCTTGTTTGTTGAGCAGGTGGGGGAGACAAACGACACACATACACAGAAGAAAATAATTTATGGGCTTGTTTGCAGCAATATTTGACAGGGTTCCAAGTCAAAGCTGTAAAGCACTTTCATTTACATCAAGTAGAAACTAAATTAGCCACTGCTACCAACATTATAGCTTACAGTGTGTGACAATCACGCAGAGACTGTACAGAAACATTGTTTTGGCATTTTTAAATCTATATTTACAAGGGCTACTGTACGGTTCCACATGATTACACATTTTTCGGCCTACACGCTATAAATCCAATACATTAATGAAAAAAAATCATGCAAGATGTGAATGCTAAACCCCACGTTGGATTTATACTGGCAAACTGAGCTGTGCAGAGTCAGGTCAAGTGCAGGTCAAAACTCCCCAAAACTGTTTATATCTGGGTTAGTGGAGGCAACATCTGAGCCCAAGGGCCGTCTTTGGAACCAGCAGAACACATACAAGTTTACACAGTCCCTATCACAGACACATACATCACATACGACTTTTAACCATTTCATATCAAAACAGTTCTGCGTTGCAGAACGTGAATTTAAAAAAAAAGATATCTCCCCTCGCCACCTTCTTCTCTTTTTCCTCTTATTCCATGTTCAATTGGCATATGTGTATGAAATACTAAATGGAGGAGGGTAAAAATAGACACAGACCTCTCACACCCACTAGCCATTTTTTTGGTCTCTATTGAATATCAATACTGTTCAAATTCAAAGGAGGATGGCAGCCAAACGAGACCAATCAAAAGCCTCTAAGACATAAATACATTCGCAAACACCGCCAGCGGTATAAGAGATGGGATTTGTGTGTATTTGTGTGTGTGCAGCTATATGAATGGGGGAAAAGAAATCTAGAGTAATTGAAGAGATTTAGATCTGATGGATGGGAAGGAAAGAATGAGATGAAAGAATGAAAAGGCAGGAAGTGGACTGACATAAAGAGGGATGAATAGCAGAGCAGAAACAGCAGAAAGAACAGGAGCTACAGAAGAACACAGACTGAGGGGCTGAAAGAAATATGAAAACCAGATGCTCCAGAGGTGGCAAGGAAAAAAATCAAGAGGGATGATGAAATAACTGGTGCTTACAATAAAAATGTAACCTAGAGAAGGATGAAGCTCATTTTTTTAAAAGTTTTGTATGGCTGTATCCAAAGAGCTAACCCTGGATGTCACAGTGTGTGTCTGCTCAGTGTGTGACAAATTAGGTTTATATACGGAAGATATACAAAATCACACAATGGGAAAACATTCAGTTAACAGTCCTGTACAAAAGTATTAAAGTTTTACTTACGGTGACTTTGTGTTCTCCGGTTAGGTTAGGCCATTCACACAGCAGCTGGCTCTCAGACAGGGTGAGAATGCAGGGTGTCTCCCCAATCAGCACCGTGTAGTTCAGCTTAGCGTTTCCTGGGGCTGCAGGAATTAGGTTTCGGCCCTGGAAACAGACACGCACATGTTTCGGTTACTTACAGAAGGTCCAAGTCTAAGGTGGTCTACATAAATAGAATAATAATCACAGTGTACCGTATAAATGCAAAAGGATTAATTCTAACTGTGATTTAGGCTGTTGAGAGAAAAGAAAACTTGTTCTTCAGCCGGATTGGCTGGCAGGTGTCTGTCAACAGTTCAGCCACGGCTCTAAATCACTGTGCAAGGTACTTTAACCTGCAGGTAACCATAGCAACAATGCTTCTTCTTGGTGCTGCCAGATAAAACCTCTCATAGTAACTGGCCAAACCATGAGTTAAAAACAAAAATATGGATTATGATTTTAATAAAGAAAAACTTGGAATAATACTAGAGATGTCCTAGTGTAGAAATTCCAGTCCAGTGAAGGAAACACTGCACAGAACTAAATGACTGGGCACCAAAATATGAGAATGCTGTTTTCATTCTACTAATTATAAAGTCTATGTCATTGCAGATACAGACTTAGCCAAGAGGGCTAAAAAAATGTGTTGCTTGCATGAGGATGTTGAGAAGTAGAGTAAATAAATTCTGCAGACCCCCCCCCACCACCACACATCTACTCTGCTACTTCTAACTACCCCTCCTCATCCTAACTCTTTACACTTCGGAGAGTGGGAGGAATTAATTGCCAGAAAATCTCGATCAACGTCTAATTTCTCTGCAATTATTCAATACGATGCCATTTCTGAGCTGCTTATTTCTGCAATTCTTTACCCGGAGCATGGTGCGGAAATCAGAGCTTTTCATTATAGGATTATATTTAAAGTTACAGGGGAGAGAGACATGATTGGTCATTTCCAAAACACCACCCTGATTGGTCAAGAGAAAAAAGGCTTTAGTTTTCCATGAAATTGCATGATGATTTTCCCTCTCGAAACGATAGACTCTGAAGTTCGAGGGGAAAGGTGAAAAAGACAAAAGACAGCATGTGTGGGTGGAGCAAATGCACTTGGGATTCAAATGCATACTACTTCTATAGCTTAAGAGTAAAAATGGCTATGAAGTCTCTCTTCAGAAGTTATCTGATAGAAATCTGAGCAATGCCCACTTTATAAACATTACTTTCCTTTGCACCTGATTTTAAAAGGGGCGCTGTAGAAGCAACTTTTTTTTCCTTAAAGGTCTCCAAACCCCATTGGAGACAGCAAGTGGAGAAATAATATCTTTCAAGGTTGAGGCACATCTGAAAGAAAGCTGTGTTAAAAGAAACACTCTTAAAGTGAGAGGAAGGAGGGAGGAAAGTGTCTATACAGGAATGGTCGGAGCTACTCATTTTAAATGCCTGTCAGCGTCTTATCAGTTGTGTCGGATGCTGAGGTCACTGCAGCATATTCTAAAATAGCTATTTGTGGTATTGATTTTTTAACATTATTGACAATACCTAACATTACCATCATGCTGCTACCTGCTAATATTGCTCTTCTAGTGAGCCAAATAAGTGCTTACACTCTCCTAACCTTTCTTTGTCCTGGAGTACTGTAGTGTTTTAAGACAAATCATCCACACTTTTACAGAGTAACCTTCTATAAAAAGTTTTGATGCAAAGCAATGGCGAAGTCCTTCCTGACATCATTCACATGACAGGAAAGACAAAGAGAGGATTAAGGCAGAGAAGCTCAGAGTAGACATGAGAAGGGAAAACAGTAAACAAAAAAAACAAAAAAAAAAAGTAAAGCAAAGTCAAGAGAAAAATAAAAAGAGAAAGAATGTGATGGATGTAAAGCAAACCCAGGTAGAGACAAGGCACAAACAGATCAATGCTAAGAGCACAAGGCAACTCACCTTGAGTATGAGCGGTGAGCTAGGCTTCAGCTCCAGCATGCCTGTGGGGCTCAGAGGTTCGAACACAGGGTCCGGGTGGTAGCTGAAAGTCTCGTTTACCACCATTACAGAGCGCACGTCATCCATGACAAAGCCGATCTCATCAGGACTGCTGCCAGCCTCTGAGAAGCCTTTGTCAGACCCAGCCACAGAGGGCGCCAGACACACCATCACGGTGTTGTTCACAACCGTACAGTTCTACAGAGGGAGATAGCGAGAGGAAGCGTGCGGGGGAATTTAAGAAGAAAGGGAGGAAGAGGATAAAGGGAGGATGGAAAGAGAAAAAGAGATAAAATATGATAAACAATTACATTAAGTTTCACGAGGTCATTTAATTTCCCATCTAACAACCTTTCTACCTTGTTTCCACAGTTTGCAATGCTGGCAATAAATTTTAAAAATGGTGCATTTTAAAATTCTTACATAAAAGACCATGTTAACTAATACATAATAAGCAACATATACAGTGACTGAAACCAGGTCATGCGATGTGAGAGATTATAAAGGTCTCCGTAATGAAATGAGGAAGAGCCTGGCTTCATAACATCAGTGTTGTAATCAGTGTTGATATCATCCGGAAATCCCCTGTGGGGTTCGACACTTAAATCAGTCACCGAAGAACAAATTACACACTAATGGCACACAGAGAAGCAGGAGAGGTCAGCCAGTAGCTATTAACGATAACGCAGCATGGCTAAAGAGACCTTTGCATAGTTCCACAGCATGTTATGGCCTTATATTATGTTCTATTATATTTGTCACCTGCTAACACGCTCACATACAAAGGGTGAATAAAATCACAAAGACACAGAACAAAACTATGTTTATAGGTCAACAGAAACATTAACCAAGCAAAAATAAAACTGACTGCCGCGAGGGGGACAAAGTAAAAAGAAGGGATATTTTTACTTTCAGCTAAGAGCGGGAGTGGGATAAAGGTTAGCTAAGCCCTGTGGTGCTAGGTGAAGAGAGGGGGGATTTGCTAGAGCCACTTTATTGCTGGTTGCCATTTCAAAGGTTAAACTGCTAAAAGGAAATTCAACATCAAAAACAAACAGAAAATGGGCCCTTGGCTGGTTGACCAATGGGTCAGGTGTGTGCGTCTGTGTCTGTGTCCCAGGAGTGTGTGTATCGCCTCAAAATCAGTTTTTCCACAAAGGTGGAGAGACAATAGAGAGACGGTGAGAGAGGGAGGGAGAGAAAGACCCCTATGTGTCTGTATCGCTCTCCCTCCGTCTCATTCACCAAGTCAAGTCACTGCTTTTCTTGTTTTGTCAATAAAAACTGTGTGCGGATGTCTGGATCCAACCTCTTACATTTTCTGACTTGGCAGATCCATACTTGGCTCTCATTTTAGGCTCCTTGATGGTCGCCAGATTGGTCCCAGTAATTGTCAACATGGTTCCGCCACTAGAAAAAGAGGTAATGCAACATATCATTGAGAAAATCACGACAAACACAATTATACAATTGTACTAGGAAAATAAAAACATTTCTATGTAGACTTGTGCGTCACATATTCCTGTCTCTCCTGCTGTACTTTTTCTTGCAGGATCCAAGGGCATACACTATTCAGCAGACCTATCAGTAGAAATAAATGTTAATAAATCTGTTCTCTGTGGGAGCCAAGAGGGCCCTCCAGTTGGCGATTTACCATTAATACTCGCTCCTGCTGTAGCCTTTGCCTGCTTATTCATGGAAGCCCATTTTAAGGTAATGATAGTAACGCTAAAGCCCTTGCATGAATGTTAAAAGCTTGTTTAAACCGATATGGAGGCTGGAGGGAAGAATAAGTGAATATGGTAGCAATACTCCTGAGAGCTAAAGCTTTTGGGCGCTCCTTGCCACCTCTCGAAAGCCATGGGGAGATATTTTCAGTTTATTAATGTTGCACTGTGGTATTTTTCAGCATGAGATACACACGGCAACTGCAACGCTGTCAGTGATCTGACATGTTCTGTAACCTTTACACCTGTGACCTATTCAGGTCTATGTGACGCTGACCAGCAGAGACATGGGTAATATGGGTGAGCGTCCTATTCCCCCGCACCGCCTTCTCGACAGCTTCTGCTGGCCTGAGAGGGTGAACTTTATCTGACGTGAGGTGTTCTGACAGCAGCTAAATAAGTTAGCATACAGCCTAAAAACTGGAGAGGGGAAAGGCGAGGCTTGAAGCCCAGTGCAAGTGTGAGTCACCACTGGCAACAATGAACAAAAAAAAACATATTATACAGATGATACACTGGCTGGTGTATTGTTGTGTTCATACAAGCAATGACACACCAAAAAAATTGCATATTCTGTATTATTGTTCAAGTGTTGTAAAGCCTTGAAAGAAAGTTCTTCTACAAGGATATCAACCATTTCAGTGGCTCTGGTGTTTTTCTGTGAGTAGTAGTAGTTGAGTACTTAAGATCTACCCAACTAGACATAACATCCATTCCATGTTGGAATTAGATCATCCTGAAATGTAAATATACATGCAGAGAGGCCAGACAAGACACAACATCCACATGTTGAAAGATGGCTGTGTTTTGCTGAGGCCAAATGAAGCCAGTAAGGTGAGGCCAGTCTGAGAACTTAAGGTGAGAGTAGAGACAAGCAGGGAGCAATGGTCATGGCTTTTGAGAGGCTTAAAAGAGGCCAACAGATTTTAAATTCACGAAGAGTGTGGTTTGAAAACTAAGCTGTCAGTCAATTTAAGGTAACTGTTAACACGTAGCAGCTCAAAATCTGTAAAAATCTGCTTTGTGTCGATATTTGGCACTCTACAAGTGTTGTTCTGTAAAACAATTATAATCTTTTCCACAAATACAGAGCACACTATATGATATAGTGTATACACTGTGCTATACAAGACACGAGTCACACAATCTCTGTAGTGCCGTGTATCTGTGTTGTTAGCCCGAGAACTTTCTCCTGAACAGAGGAGAACAAGTCTCAGTCATGTCAAATTTGTGTTTTGGACAAGGGGGGCTCTGTGCCATTTGAAATAGCCCCGTCAACAGGGTCACCAAAGGGGACGCAGCGACAAAATAGCTTGGTAAATAAAAGCATGATTGGCCTGGAGAACCATGCACCCCCTCCTCTGGGAGTGCTGTGTGCAACACCCAACACAAGCCGAGTGCCGGGGTTATTTCGCCCCAAGGCTGGAGCCAACACTTTCATTCTCGTTCCCCTTGCCTACCCCCAACAATTCCTTCATCCCATTCCAAATGAGACTTCTTATCCACTCACACCTCTTTCACATGATGAGAGACTTTTGTCTCCCTGCAGAGTTTTAAATGTGGCTCCCATTTTCACCTCAACCCCCTGCTATGATGCAGTAGTGGATTATTATGCTGTCTGAACAGACAATGTGTCTGGTCCAATGTGAGTGGTCCTAATAGTTGATTATAATAAATAAATACCTGGGCTATATTGTATACAAGTTAGAGTTTTTTTAAAATAACAAATCAACAAAGATATTACTTTTATTCACCAGGGATTCAGAGAGTATACAGTAATCCCCTCTTTTCTGATAAGCTTTTAATATGAAATATCTGCAGGAAGTGTAGACTCTTTAGAAGCAACTTAACACAGAAAAAGTTGAACTGAGGAAGAACAGTGTTTCTGCTAAGGAAAATCCAGGAGCAACAAAGTGTTGACTATGACATGCAACTTGTACAATTAATTTAGTTTTTGTTTGGGCTTTACTTTTTCATCTCTGGCTATTTTTTGGGATCTGTCCATTATCTGAATACCAGCTTTAGAGGATTTGAAGTAAATGTAACAAAAAAAACATACAGTAAAAAACTCTCGTCATAATGTACGATAAGTTCCTAGAACTATACTTTTGAAGTAAATAAGACAGTCAACAGTGTTTGTGTGTGTGTGTGTGTATGTTTGTGTGTATGTGCTAGCTTCGTTTCTGAGCTGTGGAGTAAAGAAGTTTCTAGGTCATGTTGGTGAGCCCATTAGCATTTGGAAGCTCCTTTTTTTCCCCTCCACAACACAGCTTGTGTTTGCACAGGAAATCTTCCTGTGGCTATGTAGTCTCATTTCAATAAGTCAAGTAATATTTACAGATACATCTCGGCTGCAGCTCATCAACTAGCAGTGCACTGCTTCAGGAGCCTACTTTACTGCTGGTTCCTGCTCTCAAAGATTTACTTTTGAAACATAAAGATAAACAGAATAAATAATATGTCTTTGAAAAGCAAGACGAGTGTGAAAATGAAGAGGAATGTTCATATAGTTTTTTCTTCCAGACCCAGTCAGGGAATATGCCTGCAGAATAATACATTTTTCACCTTTTACATAGAGTTCATATTCCAGTTTTGAACAAAAAAAGGGCATTGATTTATGGCACAACCAGCACCAGGGATTAATAATATATTGATGCATTTGTATCTGTTCTATAGCTGTACATCAAGGAGAATTTTAGATCAAACCCTATGTTGATGTAAATGTAGGTAATGAAATAATCATATGACATGCTGATTTATGCGATGATGCCAGATGGAGTTAGCTAAAGTATATGGTGCAGCGGAACTTGAGAAATACAGCAATTTATCCCAATATTGCCTAGTTTTCAAATTTTTATTCTGTGTCAATCACTTTTAGGGCTGACATGTATGATGTATGCAATGTTGGGAATAAATCAATCATTCAGTCTTCCTTATGACACAGAAAATCCTCCACATTCATAGAAAAAGTTTATCTTTCTCTGATTGTCTCCTCACCTGGCGATACTCCAGTCAGGCTCAATCTTGAGGATGGTAGGATCGTCTGTGTAGTTGAACTTGACATCTGGGTTCCTCAGCTCAGCAGAGTTAATGTCCACCATGACTGGGGTGGTTCCTGGGGCTTGTCCTGCCGGGGTCACACATACTATCTCATTGCCACTCCGCCTGGAAGAGTAGGAGATGAAGGGGATATTACAGAGAAAGCTCTATGAAGGTCTCTCTTAAAGGGGACTAGGTGCTCCAAGGACCAATACTATTAGTTCTTGAGAAGGATGTTGAGTATTTGGGAGGTGACCCTCTGACATGCTCTGAGATAGACACACAGAAAAAGAACTGAAGTGAGAGCACAGGAAAAAAAATCATACTTCATCCCTTAAATAGCTCATAAATTATTTATCATCAGATGCGACAAAAAAGCAGGGGCGCACACACACATAATGGTGACATATTCGCCTATCCACAAGGCCAACATCTTTCAGTCTGTCCGGCCGTGGTTTCATCAGCCTGAATCACAGACTACCATACTTCAAAGCCCTCTCTCTCTGCCTCTCTCTGACACTCTGTTATTCTCTCTCTCTCTCTCTCTCTCTGTCTGTCTCTCTTTCCCTCCTGCTCTTTTTCTGGTTGATAGATCTGAAGTGGCAGATCAGGCTGGTCGTGTCTCTGTGTGATGTAACTCCCTCTCTAGCAGACAGGCAGCCAGCTGTGACCTGCTGGGAAACTTTGCGCTGCTGCCAGAAACTTTGTGCTCTACTCCAGTGGCTCATTCCACCGTGCCCTCCCCCTTGTCAGCAGGAGACATTGCTGGCAAAGTAGTGGGGGTATGGCTACCTGTGAGACAGTATGTGTGTGTGCATAGCTACGTATGTGCGTAATGAGTGTTTTGAGCAGGTGCGCTTGCACTGTGAAGAGGACTGTGAATTTGCATATAAATACAGTACGCAGTTATAGGATTAACATTATGTAAGTATGTGTTTTGCGTCGCTCATCGTCTGCTAACGTCCCACAGTGTACTGAAACTGTGTGTAAATGGGTGTGTGTGCGTTGTGTGGGCATGATGGCAGCCGGCGCAGTGTGAAATTTTGAACATGAGAAGAGCAAGCTGATCTGTACACAAATCCTCCCCCGTTATCTGCTGTGAAAGTGAAATCCACAGAAAGATGGAAGATGGTGGAGAAGATGAAAGAGTGAAGACCGATTTTGGAGGCTCTATCCCACTGGCATGCGGTGGGGTGGGGCTGGGCGACTGAGCAAAAACGGGCATCTTTGTTGGACATATCCCTGCTCTCTCCCAGGAGGCAGTTTCAACACTGTCCTCAGACTGAGAGGGGACTGAAGAGGGGATGAAGATAGACAAAAAAAATGAAGGACAATGTACAGACAGACACACACACACACACACACACACAAACAGGTTTGCCACATTCCACTATTGCTGCGTTTCCATGGAAACCATTTTCGCAACACTGTCGCCGTCAAGAACACCTGTGGTGTCGTGTACGTATTTTTGACAATGTTGTGGCCACACAAAAGGAAGCCAAAAGGGAATGCAGAGAGAAGGAAAGAAAAGGGGTTGCAGAGGGAGATAAGAGGATGAGTGACTCGGGGTATATAGCTTTTGATTAAAGTGGAAGGCCCCACTGAATACAAAGACACATTAAAGTGATGGACTCCACCAGTTCATTACTTTGGCCATAAAGGTTATTGCTGCTCAGTGAATGAAAGGCCAAGACTATTATGCTCACCTTTCTCAGGATGTGCTACAGAGCTTTAAATTGGCCTTTACTTTTCTTTTGATATGATATAAAAAGAATTTGAGAGTTCCAAGCTCATTAGTTTAACCTGTCACTTGTTGCCTGAGTGAAGGAACCACTATAAATAAAAAAACACGAGCATAAAAGAGAAACAAGAAAAACAGAAACAAGACAAACTCTGGACTAAAGCTTCAGCTGTAGTGGAAAAATGTAAAAGTAAAAGTAGTTTTATAACACTGGTCCTATATTCCAATTGTCACCTTGATTAGGAAAGCTTTTGCCTGGAAATCCCTTTCAGTATATAGGTGGTTGTTCCACTTGACCAAAAATTTTTCTTGTGAGGTTTCTTTTCTCTGCCATCTGCCAGACACCATACATGGGTGGATTTAGTCCAGAGCTCAGTTCACTGTCAGTCGCCAGGAAGGGACTCAAAGAAACAATAGAGTTCCTGGCTCGAGGAATTAGTCATATCAAATTGGATCTATGTCTCCCCTTCTTGAAATCCTGGCACAATCTCTTGCAGAGTGAGTGACAATGGAAGATAACAGCAGCAGATTATTCTACAAACTAAAAAGTATTTCAAACATAAGTTCAAAGCAGGCAAAATGTAAGTTACCAATTACCAGCAACACCATATCATTCCTTTCAAATTATAGTCATATCTCTGATGAAATGTGGGCCATGCACTTAAGTCATTCACAGCACAACTGAACAATGATATCAGTTTCCCATAGAAAAGCTACACTGTCATTCTCACAATTGCTGTGAATTACAGCACTGCAGGCTATCCTCTTACTGGCTGCATTTTTCAGACCTGTGGCAAATCAAAGGCAGTGACCAAGAAAAAAAGTGATTTAAAAAAGGAATCACTATAATTATTAAAATCAGACTCTATAAATACCTCTACAAAGAGCAGGACTTTTGTGACCAAGTGGTGGTACAGTATTTCATTAAATCCTTCCTAGTAATCAAAATATAATCGTAGATCTTAGACTTATCTGCTGGTTGTGAAAAAATGTATGTGAATTATATTTTACATATCACCTGAAACACTAGTGGTGTTGTCATATATGAAATATGAAAACAAACTATAGAAGTTTGGAGTACTTTAGATTCACTAACCTTTCGAAGCGGCAGGGGTGAAGTCCTATCTTCACAGATACGGCACTGCCTGCATTGAGATTACTGCCTTCAATGGTGATCCTCGTCCCTCCAGACAGCGGGCCAGTTGAAGGATGGACAGAGTTAAAGTACGGAGACTAAAGAGCGACACACAGACAGAAGACAGGTGGGTCAAGCATGACTTTTTGGCTTGACCATGCACATCAAATCCCATATTAAAAACATCCCTTAAGCTTTGTCTTAGACGTATCTTGAATTAGCAACGCTTACCACAAAGGTGAAGGCTTTGGTTGAGACTGCTTTGTAGTCAGGGTGAATGCAGTCCCTCACACACACCTCCACTTGAGCCTCCTGTACCCTGTAACCCGTTGCATCATTAAGCCGACACACAATCCTGAAAAGGGGAAACAGAGGTGGAGAGATGAATTTGATTATCATTGCTACCTAAATAAGTGCATGAATTTCAAGGTTTCCTTTTCAATTTTTGCTTGAGAATGAAACCATTTTTTCAGAAGAAAGATGGTTAGCTAAACAAGGACTAAATGAAGAAAGGAAAGACGGGGAAACAGTACAGAAAACATGATGGCTCAACATTTCTCTTCTAAGTCAGAAAAACATTCCAATAGCTCAGAGTAAAGTATTTCTTTTGCCTTATTCATAAAAATGACAAAAAGCAGACCAAATGCTTTTTTAGTAGAAATCTGCAGCACGAAGAAAGGGAGGAATTTTTTGTGTGTGTCTGCATTAGCGTGTACTGCAGAACCATAAGCCTCGCACTTGGCCCAGGGCGCTGGCTGGCCAAATGAAAATCCACTGGAGAAATGATTGAGTGAGGGGAGGAGTGGCGGTGTAGCCCACAGGGAGAACACACACACACACACATACACACACACGCGCGCGCATACACACTTACTTCATGTTTCACCCACTGGAGACACACTTGACTGTTAATTAGCCAGAGCAAATTAATGAGACAGAGAGAAAGGGTGAGAGTGCAGAGGAAAGAGGGAGGTAGAGAAAGGAAGAGAAAGAAAGGGAGAGAGGGTTAAAGTGAGAGAGGCTGATTAATTGAACAAGCTCATATCTTACACATCTCCTCAGCCCACCATCCCCCGTTCCCTTAGATGAGTTATTAACTCTCCTGCTTCCATCCTCCCTGCAGGTGGCCATGGCAACTGCAGCGCAGCAGTGACAATGAATTTCGCATTCCGTTGCTGTGTGTTTCCATTGTTTTTATTTTCCCTTTCATTTATTCCCAGGTCTCCCACTATGACAGGGGCCGTGATTAAAATGCTGGACAGCTCTCAGTTAAGAGACTGAGGCTTCACTTGCATAATTTCTGCACATATGACAGTCGGCTGCATTGAGCTGTCATTACGTGGTAAGAGAACAGAAAGTTCATAGTATAATTTTAAAGATGATGACATTATAAATCATACCTCACTCAATCAAGTAACTGAGGTCAAATGTAATTATGAAAAAATTAAACATATGTCAAATTATCAAACAGAAACTACTAATAAGGCAATAAAAAGAGGGACATGGGGTCCTGTTTTTCTAACCAGTAGCAATGATTTACTTTTCTCAATGTGGAATCCAATCCATCTAGTAAATATTTAATGACTGAGGTGAATGACAAGCCTACTAAAAGAAAACCACATTTTTTAGCAATTTAAATCCTGTCCGATCATAGAATCAGGGAGCAGCGTGCAGCCTGTAAGAAGTGCTGGAAGAAAGAAAGAGAAAGCCGGAGCGAGAACAATGTGTCTACATTTTGCCCAACAATCAGCGAACCTCCTTCTCTCCCCTCTCTCTAGCAGCTGACCTTTGACCTGTGCTGTCAGTCTCATAACCCTGTCCTGTCTCCTGTGCTACAGCTCTGATAGGGTCACGGGGATGACAAGAGCAACCAGGCCACTAATGGCAGCGTATGGCTAACATCACTTTTAATTAGGATGACAGCCTCTATGCCAGCCGCGCCCTCCTCCTCCTCTTCCTGCAGGTGCTATAGCAACGGGCCCATGCAGTGTTACAGGGCTGACAGGGTTAAATGTCAACACCTTGGTTTGGATGTGTTTGCAAGTACAAAATGAACATGTGGTAAAGAAAAAGTTACAATATGGATTCACTTGATATTACTCTGTGGCTGCAGTAAAAATATATTAAAATAGTATGTTCTGTGTGAATACGACAATATACAAGGATATAAATTATAAATCAAGGCTGACATGTCACTGCCACTTTTCTAAACCCATTTTGGGTATACTTGTCATCGCTGGTGAGAGCTGCACAGCATTCTGTTGTCTTGACTGCCAAACCATCAAAGTCACATTTCTTCTGTTTCCTTCTTAGTGAGTGGGCAGAGAGAAAAGAAAATCTGCTGGGACTTTGCTGCACAACTCAGCAAATGAAGCATTTGTGTACAAATGACAGCTACATGGTTGGAAATAGGATATTGACGACACCTCCAGCTGTGACTTGTGTTCCCAATTTTTCCTTGTCCTAAATTGTTTAATATCTGCTTCTGGATGAATTCAACGCAAGACAGAGAGTATGACTAATGTTACAGTTTCACTTAAGGCCCAAACATTTCTGGTTAGCTATAATAATGGAGCACCAGCGTCACATGGGCTTTGGTTGTTAATATTTTTCATTCTGAATTATATCTAATTGATGATTCCCATGATATTGCTTACATGAGCACAAAAAAAATATTGCAATGAGGGAGCTTGTTTACAGTTAAGACAAAGGATTAAGTCATGTCCAATAAGCTGAACCTAGAACTCAAGAGAGAACTTGGAGCTACGATTGCTGTTGCACTAGTAGTACTTTTCCCAGAATATACTACTGCAGTTATTGAATGAGAGTTGAGTTTGGCATCGACAGTGATTCAGAATTTCCCAGAAAGCAGTAAATATAACTTGATCAGAGGGAACCTTCACATGACAAGCTTTCATCTGAGGAACAATTTTTATAAGATATATACCATCCACTTCAAATGTCATTGAATTTCTTCCAGAATGGACAAAATCAATTCTGATGAAGGTGGTTAGACGAGGTAATTCAGCTCTGATTGAGATAAACTGAGCTGCTGTCAGATTTACATGGACTGCACTTGTACAAAGGCTAGCAGTACCCAGCACAGCATGAACCCTCTTATGAGGAATTGGAGGATTTGGACTGTTTGAAAGGCGAAAGCAGCATTTAACCTTAGGAGGTTTTAGTGAAACAGATGTCTGAGAGAGAGTCACGGTGTTGTGCTTAGCTCTCAGTGTCACATCAATATTAGACAAAGACATGCAGGGAAGTAGAGTCTGAGAAACAAAAAGCCTGAGAGTGAGGGGTAGAAGTGAAGCGATGAAGACAGATATAGTGTCAACGTACTGCTCGGCGCTGATGTATTGGTCCTCCTGAGGGTTGCAGGTCACCTTGCCGATTCGGACTCCATTCTGGATGTCTTTGAACTGCAGACCCAGGTTCTCGCCTGTGATGGTCAGCATGGTCCCGCCCTGTCTGGGCCCTGTCTCTGGATATAACTGGTTGGAAGAACAAATGAGAGAGGACACAAGTTAGAGAATTCAATTCAATTTTTACCCAAAGCAGTACATCATAGAACATATATTGTATGTCAGCATGAATGACAGTTTACTTAAGTCATTATGGTCATCTCTCATTCTGCATGAATCAGACACTTGCCACCTCATTAAGTTAGATGAAAAATGACCTCGGATCCATTAACTCCACCTCAACTCAGTCAAACATTCACAGCCTGCCAACTCACACACTTAACCTTGACCCACCCATCAATCCCAGACTTACATCTCTCATTTAACCTTATGACGATTAATCTACTCAACACAATTACTGCGCACAATGACCTCTGCTCCCTTTCTTTCCTCCAGAGGTCTGTGAAAGGTGTGCAGAGGTGCTAGTGGCTACCCGAGGCTAGCCCAGTCGCTAATCACAGTCCCATTCATCCAGCCCCCTTCGCAGACAATGGCCCCTTTGGTAATCAGTCATTACTAGCATAATTAGGGCTAAAGCTAATTGGATTAGAACCTGGAGGGGGATGGGGGTGGGGGGTCATTTGTTGCGGCGGGTTGGGAGAAGGGTGAAGAGGATGAGACTTTGGTGTGGGAGTGGGGGTGTGGGTAAGGTCACACTTTGACCTCACTTGGCATAAAGGATGGATAAAATGGATCATCACTGATTATGCTTCCATTCTTGCTCTCAGTCAAACATTTTTCCCTGTAAGTATGACGCCCACAGCATAAAAATATACATCTGCATATAATTTTCTGTTTTGTGTAGACTACAAGAGTTGACAGACAGCACACAACAATCTACACAGACACTGACAAACATATACATGTGTGCGAAGAGACGGGAGCCAAGTGCCAAAGACCACATACATATATTGAATTTGTTGGGTTGAACCGAGTTTGACTTTGTCAGCCAGTTCTGAAGCTAGCAGCAGCTGCATGGTTACATCCAAAAGTAGCACAGCACTTGCTTCCTCACAAAATCATTTTTGGTTGGTCATCAACTGGACAAAAAGTTAACACAGTTAATTGAAAGGAACGTTTTAGAACTAGCCACTCCAATCCAACAACTGACTGCAAACCCCACGGCACAGTTTAGGATAGCTTCCTTCATTTTGTGCTCTCTGGTTCTTTTTGTTCCTTTAAAGGTCAGTATTGTCAAGACAATTTGCAATTGGTTAACAATTTGATTAATTTGTCAAACCTGGCCAAAGTTGAACTTTACACCATATTAACTTACTTTGCCTATGCAAGCAAATTCACTGATAGCAGCAATTCCAGTAAAATGAACAGACTCTGATCAAAAATCTGCTGTTATAAATAATGGGATGACCTGGCCTTTAGAGTGACAAATTAGCCTGTTTCAACTTTAGAACTGAGAGCTCCCTATGGATGTGGAACACATTATAACAGGAATAAAGAGTGCAGTGATTCTAAAACTTGTTCAAAAATAGTTTGACATTTTGGGAAATATATTTTGTCACTTTCTTACTGTGGGTTAGACAAGATGTTTGATACTGCTCTCTGTCTACCTCTGTCCAAAGGTAGCAAAATTCACCACGTCAAAGCTCACTAATTAACACATTATATCTTGTTTGTTTATTATGTACAAAAACCAAAGTGTAAGTAGCGTTAGGGTAATAGTTAGTGTTTAGACATGAGAGGGTATCAATGTTTCATCAACCTCTTCCCAACCCTTTTCAGGGTTTCTGCAGTCTCACAGACAAATTAGATCCACTCTCTCAACCTGCACACAACTCTTTTTTCTCCACCTGGAACTTCACAATGATCTCCCGGTCTAACATCATTATAGAAAAGGTGGCAGGCAAAAAAAAAAAAGCCACAGGTGTTCAGGACACCACTAACATACAGGCACAATGGGAACAAAGCCCAGTGTCATGCGGGCCAGAACTGAAATGCCACAGTGATATAATTAAGGAGTGTTTTCCATCTTACACCAGCTAGGCCTCTGATGAACATCCCTCCTCCTTCCTTCACCCTTTCCCTTTCCCTCTCCAGACCTGTGTCTTTTTAATTCACTTTCTGTCTCTTTGTCATTGTGACTGAATGCATATATTTTCGCTGGAGACAGAAGAGTGAGTTGCACACAGTAGTGCACCAGTCAGAATCTTCAGATATGGTAATCAAATCTTTCTTCCTCTATAAGCACTGGCTTATCAAAACACACGCACAGACACACTTAATACATAAGTTGTTACATCCACAACTGAACAACACAAACAAAAAGGCCTTTTTGATAAAAGCCACCAGCCTAAACACTCAATCTATTCTCCTCTAGCCGTCGCAGTGCTCTACATCCATTCAAACTCCCTTTTTTCTCTTCATCTCCGACTTGTCCCGTTGTGTCGGAGGCTTTGTGTGAGGCCTTTTGTGGCTGGCTGAGCGGCAGTGCACAGATAGCATCTGCTAGTTATAGGAGGAGGAGGCGGGGGGAAGCAGAGGAAACAGAAAGAGATGATATGAACATGGCGTACATTTTCTAGTTTTTCTGTTATATGAAAGCCTCTCAAAAACAAAAAGTCACAAACTGATGGAGGCATTGAAGTGAGTGAAAAGGCGGATAAGAGAAGTCTTTACGTTTAAATGCTTACATATGATGTAGTAAAAAATATCAAGATTGAAGATGTGAAGCCTTATATAGGAGACAAAACAGAGGATACTGGCCTCTAAAAAGAAAAAAAACTTTCTCGATGGCCGACAGAGGAAGTGAGGATGAGTGGAAGAGCATAGAAGGACAGGATAGATGAAGGAGGATGTGAAAGGGGAAGAAGTAAAGGAAAGTGAGAAGAATTGAGAGGGTGGATGAAGTAAGAAAAAAGAAATGGTTGAAGGTGGGATCAAGGAGAGGGAGTGACAGAGGATACATAAAGGTAGATAAGAAAAGAAAGGAGGATGGGGAAATAGAGAAGTAGAGAAAGATAAAGAAGTCTGGAAAAGGCCAATATTGCAGCTTAATACATGAGCGAGTAATCATTGGCCTTCTGAAAGCTTACAAGCTATGAAACTGGACAAAGACACACACACACTCACCATGCAAAAACAGAAAACACAAAAAACACAGCTTTTCATATACACGATAAAAAAAAAACAGCGCATAAATGTGCCACATGATAAGACACTAAAAATACACACATGAGCATGCGCACATGCACGCACGCACACGCGCACACACACACACACACACACACACACACACACACACACACACACACACACACACACACACACACACACACACACACACACAAGGCCTGTTTTGTTTTAATTGGTTTCTAAGGGCTAGCTGTAATGCTCTTCCTGTCCCCTAGGAGAAGGCAGGCAGGAGATGATGGATGATGGAGGGCCAGGCAGCATCCAAGGCCAGTACTAGGACATTGCTGCACTACAGTGGGAGACAGCGCCAGACAGCATTTATGTGTGTATTTGTGTCACTGTCTGTGTGGCTGAGAATGTAATTTTGTTCACCAATTGTTAAGTTGTAGCTCATTTGATCTCTTATTTTAAAAATTTCTAATCTGAATGAATGCTTCTCAGGGAGAGTGTGTGTTTGTGTGTGGGAGACAGAGTATTTTTGGCTTATGCGTGTGTGTTTGTGCCTGCTCACATTTACACGCAAACTGTGTGTTTGCTTGTTGTGAAAGAAGTACTTATTAATCTTAGTGCATAGTGTCAGTGCAGAGAAAAAATGCAGGACAATGAAAAAAGTACTTTAACAGTCTAACAGGCAAATTCTTATAATGTCTAAAACCAATCATTTACGGCCTAAAACATCAATTGCTGTGTTTGGAGAACAGTAGTTAGGTACCAAAGCTATTAGTGGAACAATACCTAACTGCACATTACTGAAAAACCTCAAATGGGCAATAGCACACTCTGAAACGGTACCAAATGGGTTCAACACATGGTGCTCTGAAAGCTCTGGATAGTTGTGTGAATATGTGTGTGTGTGTGTGTGTGTGTGTGTGTGTGTGTGTGTATATATATATATATATATATATATATATATATATATAAAAATGTGTGTATATATATGTGTGTCTATATTGCATGCGAGTGTGTTTGTGCTTGGTCGGACTCTCTCTCTCCAGTAGCGTTTCCTTTCCGGTTGAATACACATTCTCTGGCCCATATGTAATTAGTAGCTAATAGTCAAACGGCAGCTAGCATAATGCAAAAACAAACAAATTTCTTTCAATAAAGTAAAAAGAAATAAACAAAAATGAATAACTTTAAAAAAAAAAAAATTAAATAAATAATGATCAAACAGGAAAAGAGGGATTTCACCAAATGGGTAGTAAGAAGCAGAGTAATATTTAATTTGTGTGGTGGATGTGATGCTCTTTTGGAGAACTAAAGGATGAAATGGCAGGAGAAAGGGGAGCGATTTTCTTTGTCGCCTCCGGATGTTCTTTTGGCATTAAATGTCACACTGTAAATGTCAAAGGTGGAGAGGAGAGGTGATAACGCTTCCTCCAGTGTCTCTCTCTTCTTCTGTTCCCCTGTCTCTAGTGTGTTCTCAAACCCGCAGTATGCTTCTCCTCCTGTTGTTTTTGAAGCTCTTCTATGGCTGTTTCTTTACTGCCACCAACATCTTGCCCTGAGGCCAGGATTTACCCCTCAATATGCATGCAAGAGCACACGATTGCATGCACACACACACGCACGCACGCACACACACACACACACACACACACACACACACACACACACACACACACACACACACACACACACACACACACACACACACACAGACCCTCCCCACTCTTTCATACCCCCCCATCTCTCTCATACATACACACACAACCCAATTGCCTATGTACGCTTGTTTCAAAGAGATAACTGGAGAGAGAGAGAGAAAGCATTAGCTAAAGGATTTATCTATGTGACAGTGCTCCAATTATCCAATATCTCCATTACGTATTCAGAGAGACAAACCAGTGTCGCATAGAAAATGTACTGAGGGCTCCATCCATACAAGTCGGCACTGGTGAAATGGGCGTTCATTATAGACTATACATATATTTTACACTCATTTAAATGGAGAAAAATGGCACTTGTTTCACCTGAGATGACGCTTTGTCTTATTTGAGATACGATTAAATTTAAAGAAAGAAAAAATGCTGTCTTAAGATGAAATGATGGGAAGAAGTTGAAACGGAATGATGGAGAGAAGTACAAAGAGGGAAAGAGAGCAGAGGGACAAACGAGTATGAGTTAAAGGGTAGAACGTCTAGATGCGTCTCAAACAGCGGTGCATGGCTTTCAAACTGTGCTCTGTGTGTGTGAGAGTGCACGTGTGTCAGTCCCAGTGGTGAGCTGTAGAGATGACGACCCAGGTCACAGTCAGACGAGGGCCACCGCCACAGTTACCAGTGGCAACAGATGGGTACGCCATGGTTTTTAGACGCCTTAGCTCACCCGGCCTGTCAGCTGCACACAAGCACACTTGCATACGCACACACACATGCACACATTCTGCACCCATGGTGGGACACAATTAGCAAACTTCCACATTCTCTGTTTCTTTGTCTCTCTCTCGCACGCAAACACACACATTCCAGACAAACATTCTCTCTGCCTCCTCAGGTGTGCATGTGTGCGTGTATGTCTGTGTGTGTGTAGCCATCGTCTCTAATCATGTCAGTGGGTTCAGCCTTGGTGTGTGAACTGCCTCCTCCTGGCCGGCCCATCTGTGCTGTGGTTGCAGTCATGGTGATGGATTCTAAGTTGTCTATCCTCCCTGCCACCCTCCATCCTAACAATGACGCAGCACAGGTAGGGACTTCAAATCTCATCTTTTAAAAAAAACTATCTTTTACTGAAGAATTGACTTTGGAAATCCTCTGATTTGTGTCAAAAGGCTGGTATGCAGTTTCAAGGTTGCTGAACGAGAAGTAATCACGTCCCTGTTACAAAGGGCATACTGTCATTTGAACCCCCTCCCTTCTGACCCCTGCCCTGACAGAAACCTGACTTGTTTGTTGTTTATGAGGTGGAGTTGCTGGGAAACGAATACCAACTAGCAGCTGAAGTATCTGGTTTAACTTTTGCAGTGGTAAGAGAAGAGTTTTTCTTTAACTTGGATTTAGCAGCTCCATGCAATGTTGATTTTAGAGTGTACTGCTCCCTGGCCTCATGGACCTTGGGGTGTTACTGTGTGTGCCGACAGCATCAGTTAAAAGTTTTGGCAAAAAAGAAAGAAAGAAAAAAGAAAAGGGGTCATTTTATGAGGTTCTACTTTTATTTACATAGTGCGCTCAATGTTTTACACACACACACACACACACACACACACACACGTACATTAATATATATATATATATATATATATATATATATATATGCAAAAGTCCAAAAGTCTAAGACCACCTGGGAAAGTGGACTCAGACATATACAGTATATATAAAAAATATATACTGTATATATAGTATGTATAAAAAGTATGCATAAAAAAATCTTAGTGTTACTCTTAGTACTTTCAATCCCATTTGCTGAGCTTCAGGAGCATACTAAGCTGCTGTAATGTGTTATGTGTGAGTATGTGTCGTTATTATCACAGCTTACCTTGGTGATCTTGGGGTGCGCACAGCGGCTGTTTCCTGTGGTTGCGTGCATCCAAGTGCTCTCTGGAGGAGTACACTCCTGCCTTAGGGAGCACTTCTTCTCCTGTACGCACCAGCCGCACTCAAACCTGGGGTTTGCCTTTAGACACATCCCACAGCTGTCCCTTAGTGCATAGCACTTATACAGGTGGGCTGGAGACAGGAAAAAGAAAGAGACAGAGAATAAAGTGTGTTGTGCATTGTTAGGAGTGTGTGGAATTATTACAGTACAAACCAACTAAGTAGACAAACAACCCACAGGGTTTTTTTTTTTTTAAATTAACCAAATTCCTCCATTTTAAGTTTCTCAACTTCCACGCAAAAATTCCAAAACTTCTTCAATGTCACAGAGACAAAGTTAAGTTAAGGCACTATTTCCCAAAGGCCTCAGGAATTGTACAGGAAAATCTTTTCTCTTTCTCTGCTATTTCATCCCTAAATCCCATTGGTCATGGAGCAGCTTTAAAGCAACCCTGTACCAATTACTGACTGCTACACGACTCCTCTCTAATTACATTATCATATCAGTATTTAAGACAAGTGAGCATCGCACTCCACCAGATGATTATCATGACTGAGAAATAGGGAGGGAGCTGGCAGTGAAGAGAGACAGACAGAGAGGGAGACATATATGGGCTGCAGGTCCCCTTTGAATGCGCTTAAGAAGATCTACACTTGAGATAACACACAATGCACAGACACTGATGCATGCTGGTGATATTGTACGTTGTCAATGCTGCTGCTTATAATGGCTGCCATTTAGCTACACTATGTCCTTGGGAGAACCATTGACTGTCAAAGCATTTTATGTTGCCTCCGTGAATGTAAAGACCCCATTATTGTGGATTGCAGTGGGGTCCCTATGTTCATACACAGATGTATGGTATATGTTACAAACACATTCATATACTGTGACATGTCAGTCATGGCCAGCAGCTTGAGAAATATGTGAAACTGGAGACTATAACAGCTTGCTTGCTACATTTAGACTACAGGGAGTGACATCTGTAAAAGGAGCAAAGTGACTGTGGTGTTACCTTACATTTCTGACAAAATGGCAACGATCACTTCTTCACAGACCCCTCAGTTGTAACAACTTCTGAGCTGATATACTTCACAAAAATCTCACATCCTCGCTGTGTCTTTAACCTCCAAAGAGTAACAAATAGGACCAGACAACGCTTCTCCTGCTGTTGAATAACTCCTTGTGCATGTCATCCACAGCATGTATTGAACGCAGTTGTAGCTGGAGATGATGTTACTGTACCTCACAGCAGGAGAATAATGTTACAACCCCCTCGCTGTGCTGTACAGGTCGCAATAATTATGGACACAGCACTATAAAGACTGTCCTATCAGTAATTATATCCAACAGACATGATCTCATTGTCTTCCCCCACAGTAGTGCATCAGTTATGTTTGTGTTTAATCATTACCCACATGGTTCTTTGTTTGGAGGGTAAGGCGTGGTTATGTATTAGAGTATATATTACACACTCAAATACTATTTCAACTGCAGATGTACAGTGCATGTTATACACATGGTCATGTAATAATAATAATACCTGTCAACATAAGCAGATTTCTCTATTTTAAGTCAGACTCACCCTTACAAAATATTGAAATACAAATACAACAACTCTAGATAATGACAATGACAATGACTTTTGACAAAAAACTTTTAACCCAAAAATGAACCTGCATGCTCAATAACAGCTAGGGATTAACAGTAAAAGAAAACCAATTATTAATCAGTGTTTTAGCAGTGGTCAAAGTAACAATACCATAAGCAGATAGTTGTACAAACCTTGCAATGGATGCATTTTGCCAAGACAACTGATGTAAACTGTTAGTGTACAATCTGATCTTGAAATGTGTTTCAAGTGTTATAAAGCTCTGTTTTTGCCATTTTAACACTATCAATGCATATACTGTCCTAATTACTTTCAAAAATGCAAATATTATATATCCCACATGTTGTTTAACAGATTCAAAATTAATTCATCATTGCAGAGAAAACTGGCTCAACTAATGTGATCATTATTTTGACACTGATTTATCAGTCATTTTGCTCACTTCAGCCTTTTACTACTGTGACCTGCTACACCTACTTATTTGTGATCCATTGTCAAAGACAAAAGAGTCTAGTGGGGTGAAATCTGAGCCTTGACAGACATAATTACTAGTCAATACATGTGTGTATTAGTGAAAACAAATGACCTAATGTAAAGCACAGTATGTGTGCTCTCGTACACTGGGGTTGATGGCAAATGTTACAGCATTTGAGCAATACATGTATGTAATACAAAGTGTTCAATGGTGAATTTTGCTCTCTCTCACTCACTCACTCACTCACTCACTCACTCACTCACTCACTCACTCACTCACTCACTCACTCACTCACTCACACACACACACACACACACACACACACACACACACACACACACACACACACACACACACACACACACACACACACACACACACACACACACACACAAAATACACAAGAATCGTTGAACTTTTCACAGACCATATTATATAATATTAATTGCAAAGGCCAGGATGAATGAGGGATTTTGGTCACAGTATAAATTATTTACAATGCAGCTGGAGCTGAATGTTTTAAATTCCTGCAGATCCTTGATTGTCATTTTTGAGATGCTGTATCAGCCATGACTCACCTCAAGATCAAAAACTGACAAATCAACACAGCTTTTGAAATGGGATTGATTTTAGTCTATAATGTCTTTTGTTAATAGAAAAACTGTGAAATTTAAAGGAACTTTGAAGGAAGTTCTTACTGAATGCCAGTCATTGGTGGGACAGAGTTTGCTCATGAACACTGGGTACCTTGGCCTAGTGCTCACTGACCCAAAAGGCAATTATAGTGTATAAAACCTATTCACAGCATTTGGTAGCTCCTGTCTGTAATATTTGCCATAGGCTACTGGTAACAGCAGCACAAACTAACCTTTGATGTTGTACGGGTTGTCAATGACAAAGTTTCCATTCCAAACCACAGAGAGGTCCACTGGCAGGTCACTGATGTCATTTCCCTCATAGGTATACTGAAATATAAAACAACATCAAGATTAGCATTCATAGTCATGTATTGTTATCAAAAACAATATTTTTCTTATACCAATAACATCATTATAAGATATTCCCAGTCTTTTAGGGAAATATTAAATTAGTAAAAGAGGAAAAAAAATCAGCCAATACCAAGAGCAAAATCAGTTGAGCTAGTGCCTGGTAGTAATGTCATAGCCTGCGGTGCTCACACAGTTGAAGGGCCATAAAAATGAATGATGAGAGACAGGCTATATTGTGATTTTAACACACAGCACACTGCGTGGTTTAGCACCGAGTTGATTAAGAGATTGGAATCCCCATCACTGTACGACTCATTCCATTCCAGTGATGAATGAAAAGCGTAATATATCTCCAACAATAATATTCTCATCTAATTTCATTTTTGCATCCTGAACTAATAAGAGTTGAAATGTAATTGACTCGTCGCTGGCATAATCAGTTTTATGGAATCGCTTTAAATGAGACAACAAGCTTCAAAAGCAGCAGTGTGATGGCGGTGTTTTAGCTGAAGAAGTGACAGAGAGAAGAGCTCCTATGAGACTCCTCCCAACCGCCGAACAAATAAATTATCAACAACGATTATCCACCAGCAAATAAAATGCAGCTTTAGAAGTTACATACCCCCCCCAAAAAAACCCACCACATACAAAAAGTAGCCAAACACTGAGGTAAACACACAGTCATCTGAAAATACTCATTCATCAAGAACCACACAACCCCAATCTAAAACAGGCTTTGTATGCCTTGTCTTTGATTCAACATAAAACAGATGATAGATAGAGAGAGAGTACCCGTCCTCTGGTTTGAGGCTACTGTTGCAGTGATGGGAAGGCGATGGCTGGTAAGACTAGAGATAGGCCATGTTTACCTAATGTCTCTGTCAGTCAAAGGGTGCTCACTCTCTCTCACTACCACTGGTATGGTCAGTATCTTAAATGGCCTCGGGGTAAGAGATAGCAGGACTATTCTCCTCTAGTGGAGTGGTGATAAAATCCAATGTGAAAGCCCCCAAGCCTGAGGCTATGGGGCCCTCACAGATTGAATCTAGCTACAACTTTGCCACTTTGTGATATCAACCACTCCAACGTGATACTCTGAGATTTATCTTGACACCTGTAATAACAGTAAATTTGAATGTATTTCAGGGGGAAAGGACTGAGAAATGTGCATAGAGAAGATAAGAAAATGAGAGGACACAGCAATGTCACAATGTGTGAATGGCTGATTAATTCATTCTTCACTTTTGTGATTGGATGATTTACATTCAGCAGGCCCTGAAGGCAGAATTGGTGATATCCAAATAAAGGAGGATGCCTCCCCATATCAAAAAAGCACTACTACTTTGCTCTTAGAGTTTATTTTAAGGGGACTCTCTTTCAGCAACAACCACACACATTTACTCAAAGTGAATCGATTAGTCGAGTGACAGAAAAATAATTAACAACTATTTTGATAACCAATTAATTGTTCCATTTCACAAAAATAGCAAAAATTTCTGATGTGCTAGCTTCTCAAATAGGAGGATTTCCTGTGTCTTTTTGGGTGTTTGACTTTTGGTCAGGGAACCTTTGAAGATGTCACACTGGACTCTAGGAAGTTGTTTGGGAATTAGCATTTTGTAGACCAAACAATTACTTGAAAAAAAATACTTGCAGATTAATTGATAATGAAGATGATCAGCCCAATATTATCATGACTATTTATACTTTAGGAGAGAAAAAGAGAAGAAACTTTGAGATTAGAAAAGTTTTGTGAGGAGGATGGCTTCTCCTTCAAGCCGAGTGAACCTGGAACATTAGGACACACAAACACCACATGTATGCTGAAGTTACTGCAGTGGACACATCCAGTATGGAAACGGAAAGGTAAGGTTGAGGGTGACAAGAAATGGATGATCTGAAAAGTGAAAGAGTGCAGAGAAAGGGCTGAAAAAAAGCAGAGGAGAAGTGACAAGTTATGGTTAAAATACTGGAAAATGTTTGGGATGGCTGGTGGGTCGGAAACACAGAGGTGGAGTGAGGTGTGAAAAGTGCGGGCAGCAAAAAAAAAAAAGAAAAAAAATTGTGGAAAAGAAGGATGAGAAAGTGGGTAAGGAAAAGGGTGAAGAGAGGACGATACAGCAGCAAGGGTGAAAGAGTAATAGCGAGGGTGAGATGGATAGAGAGAGGTGATTGTGTGTTATTCTGTGGACACCATTCATTTACACATGGAATAAGAGGATGGGGCTGGGCTATAAGCGCCTGAGCTGGTGGAGGCTAAAGTGAAATTGGCATTTTCAATTTGTTCCCTGACATGACTGCCTTGGTCTTTTCACACATTCCTCTGCCTCTCCCTCTCTGGCAATCCTTTCCACCCCCCCCTTTTCCTCTCTCTCTCTCTACCTCTCTCCCTCCCTCTCATTATTCCTTCCCTATACCTCTTAACAAACCTCCTCCCCTATCAATCTCAGTCCAACTTTCTCTCCCCTACTTCCATAACCCGGAACGCCCACAGTCAAATGAGGAAATATGGAGCAGATTCCTTTATCGCATACACCAAACATGTCCAGGGAAACACATGTGCACACTGTACTATAAATATGCATTCTGCACATGGGACAGGTTCCAGAGATGGATGCCAGCAAATGCAAAGACTGATCACATAGTCTACACAGGAAAGAAAAATTGATGAATAAAAACACAGAAACACAAACACAGGAAGATAAGACACTCACAACAACACGTCTTGTATGACAGCGATTACTCAGTTCAGCCGCAACATTAAAACCAATTACCGTTTTTGCTGTTGTGGATAAACGGTGTATATACACATTACACACACACACACACACACACACACACACACACACACACACACACACACACACACACACACACACACACACACACACACACACACACACACGTTGAGGCTGATTGGTGTATTTCTCTCCACTGAAGTCCTAGCATATGAACTTCTTCAATCTTTCTTTCCTTCCTTCCTTCCCTCCGTCCCTCCCTCTCTCCCAAGAGACCACCCAGTCTGCCTGGGAACAAGAGCACTTCTTCACCGGGTAGAGATGGAGAGAACATATGAGTGTGTTCCAGTGTGTATGAGTGTGCAAGACAATGACAAAGAAGAAAAGGAAGAGGAAGGGAGATGCAGAGGGACAGTGCACTGAAAACAGTAAGAATAAGAGAAAGGCAGCAATAAGGAGATAATGAGGGAATGTGAGGGGAGAAAAACAGATGAGATAAATCAGAGACTGAGAGGCCAGAGAAGCAAGTGGGACAAAGATGGTGAGGGAGGGAAGCAAAGAGAGAGACAGAGCAAGAAAAAGAGGGGTGTTATCAGGCTGAGGGCAGCTCCGCATTTGGCAAGTTGTTGCAGATGAAGGAGTTTCAAACTTAACAACTGTTCCCATGGCAGTCAGTCTTGTTCGCAGTAAGCAACAGTTGGGTTTCTCACATTCACACACTTGTCTCAGAAGTGAAAAAAAAACCATAACATGGTTAAACACTGGAAGTGGTCGAATGTTACTGTATTAACTGACTGACTAACTAATTTCAGCTACGAAGTAAACTAATGGCTGTTATGTGTTTGTTCACAGCACTCTAGTTTTTGTCTTACAGTAGGCCTTAACGTCTTTCTAAGGAATTCATTAAAGGCAAAAATTCTTCACATTTTGTAGGTTCAAGTATAGGATCGGAGTCAGCACAGTGTCAGCCAACATTTACTATCAATAAGGATTTTAATGATGATTTTCCTCAAGCAATCCACTGCCAAATATGATGTACAGTTGTATTTTGTATCCATTTTTTTTGTATTTCCGCATCACTAACTATGTCATTTCCTGCTGCTATGTTATATCCCTCAGGATTGAAGACAGGCTACAGTAAAGGACACGGGGTCAAGCTTCCCTCCACTTCCGTTCCTGCTTCTCCACTGACCGGCTAATTAAAACATGGCACGATCCCCATCTGAATCACATCAGAGGGGCTGTTTCCTCTGATGGAGAAATAGATGATGGTTGTGTGGGGACCTCTTAACCCTGCTTTACATCCTGACAAGTTTCCTCCCTGAAAATCTGCATCACACACACATACGCTGGAGGTGTCGTCGTGTTGACAGCTAAAACAATAAAACTGCCTGCCCCCCCCCCCAATCCATGTTACAGGTATGTGTCTGTGTTTGCACATCCATCCTCAAAGGGGGGTCTGTGTTAAGAGACCCTCTCTTACCTTCATGCAACAAAAACACGAATATTTAGTGAGGGGGAAAGTGTGTATACGCGTGTATTTTTGTTTAATGGGCAGAGGAGGATGGGGGAGGAATGGGAAAGGGTAGGTTATGATCCAAAGCTCATCTCATTGCACCAAAGGCTTATTAAACTTTCATACTAAACCTGCCATTGTTGCGCGATGCACAGTTTAGGGAATAGACACATGCATCAAGTACATGGTTTATTCAATGCACAACAGATTCCAGTATGAAAATGCAAAGATTAAGCATGTTACTTCTCAACAGGTCAGGATTTGCATGTGTGAAGGGGAGAATAAAATGGAAATCGAGGTACAAACTATTTTCTGTATTCTATGATTTAATCCAAAAATCAGATACATTTTAAATGACAAGGTGATGGTAACAATCCTTTTGTCTGTAGCATTTGACCTGAGATGTAAATGTCCCTAAAACAGACTGAACGTGAGTGGAGAGACGAAAACAGGGTTTTCTGGTGATAAGCATTCTTATTAACTTATTTTGTTTTTGAAGCAAATATGAACATATAATACACAAATATTGAAGGGACAGAGAGAGACAGATGAATAGAGTGATAAGTGAGTAGTGTGATAAATACATAATAGTCAAAAAGAACATTGAAAAGGAGAGACAGAGAAGTAAGGACAAAATGGGAGACATAGAAAGGTGATTAAAGAAATGGACAGATGGACGAAATAAACAATAAAAATGTGTGAAGAGAGTAAAAATCCTGAATGATACAAAGAATAAATAAAAGCAGTAGTAATGGCAATGTTGCCCCAAAATAGGCTTTCAGCAGAAAAGTGCCAACGCAAACACTACAGCTTCACCAGCTGGACATTTGTCACTGGAAACTGGGAAGGAAGGGAGGCGAGGATGGATGGATAGAGGAGGGATGAAGAAAGGAAAGTATGAAGTAACATGGGTACCTTCTGTGAGGGTCACAGCCTGATAATTAGTCATTTTGAAGGTGTGTGCAGACTGGATGGCTAAAAATACCAAACTAGCCCAGGGTAAACCCTAACCTGGGATAGAATAGGTTCCTCTCTTCCTCTTTCCCCTCTCCCTAGCTTTCCCAAGGTGACGAAGACAGTTACCAACTAGAATGGCACTCAGTAGAGAAATACCTCCGCCACAGCCAAATATTGATGAAAATGTCTGAAAATGCCCCATCTTGCAATGTTAAGGAAAGTGTTTTTTAAAAAAATGCCTGGATCCACCCCTTTAATCGGCTCCACGCCAAAACTTAATGGGTTCTTGCCCTGGCCCAATACCCATCCCTCTACCCAGTTTGGTGCAAATCAGTTCAGTACTTTTTGAGTAATCCTGCTGACAAATAAACAAAAAAGACAGACAAGACACTGGCAAAAACGCAACATCCTTGGAGGAGCTAAAAATTATGACCTGACACAACACATGTTTCAATCTAGATTACTCTACATTAAAAATAGTTTTGAGTTTATATAGCAGTGATGCAGTTTTAACAAAAGTCACATTGAGAGTCAGGACACAGACTAAATGCTGGTTGAGGTGAAATGTGTTTTGCCACTCTAGATAAAGTGCAGCAAACCATGTGTTTCAGCGTATAGATGTATACACAACAGTACCCTTTTATACACACACAGACACACATCTTCCCGGCAGATATGGCTTCCTAATCAAGGATCAAGTGGTAATCCTTCTTATAGCTGAGCGTGTGTGTATGTGTGTGTATGTACTGTATGTGTGGGGTCAGGCGGCGTGGAATCAGCCCCTGCTCATAATAGGGGCCTGTTAGCCAGTGCTAATCGCTAATGCTAACAGGATTGGAGCATGGCAGGACCCAGTTACCCAGCTTATCTCTTGCGCACACACACAAACACATGTGTGTGCATATAATCTCGCACAGATTCTTTCTTCATTGATGGAAATAAAAAGAGAGAGAGGGGAGGGGGAGAAAAGTGCTTGCTTGAGGAAAAAATAATGCTGCCATAGCCAATGTTTCTTATTTTCCAGCCTACGCATTAAGCTAGTGTAAGCTTACTAGTCTTCTCTTCGGACAAAAGGCAGATTTTTGGTGCTTGCAGAAACGTCCATATTTTCAGTATCCTCACTCTTTTCCCCCTCTGTCAATTCATGCCATTCTTCTGGTTGCCATTCTCCCCTCGCTAACTCCCCAGCTCTGTCACACAACCAATTTTTTTTGCAAGCCACCAACACCTATATCTATTCACTCAAACACAGAATAAACACTACAAATCTTCAACCAAGTCCAGTTGCCCTCGATTCAACTTTCTTGGATAACCATGACGTGGATGACTGAGAATCTTCACAGACATAATAAACACATGCGGCACCTGACCATCTGTGAAGTAGCATTCTCTGATACATGAGACACATGCAACCAAAAGAAGAAATTAAACAGTTATCACTGGGAACAATTTATTTTTCTCCTCTGGCTGGTGTCTGTACGTCTTTGTCTTGTTTAGCCATGTGGCTATTAATGTTCATGCTGAAGGTTTGACAGATCACATGCTGTGTGCTGGAGGATTGACAGGAAGAGCTACCCATCACTAGTAATAGATACACTGTCTGATTAATTTCAGGTAGTGTATGAATGTAAAATAGCTGCAAATGCAAGAGGACAGAGCGACATGGAGGTAGATAGAGGTCTTTCCTCTGGTTTAACCACCTCCTCTCCTCTCCTCTCCTCTCTCACTTTTGCTGCTTCATTTTTTCATCAAACCATCATAGAGAAATGGAAGGTAGAGCACTGCCATAAGAAGATGCAGTGTAAAGGTTAAAGAGTTAGGAGTGATAAAAGGTGAGAGACAGACATGAGAAAAAGATGATGAAAGTGCTGTGGACGATGGGGTGGAGAAAGTGGCATATGCTGCTAGCTTAGTAGCAATTAATTCTTATTTATCCAGGACAGGGGTGTGGGAGCTCTGCTTGTCACCTGTCAGAGAGGAGAAGAGGCAGTGAGTCAATGATGGGACGGAGATGAAGAGGAAGGTGGAGGCCGGAGAGTTAGAGGAGGGAGAGATGGAGGCAGGTGGATGACCAGGGGAAAGAGAAGGAGCAGGTTGGAGAATCAAATAACGTATAAGAGGAAAGGGGAGGGTCAAGAAAACACCATACATCAACTAATTCACATACACTTTTATAAATAAGTAAGTAAATGAGTATATAAATGAGGGGTATGAACAAACAAAACAATGATTCATTAACTGTGATGGTCATTCTCTGGGTTTCTAAGAACCCACTGAAAAAGACAAATGAGCTACATGAGACTAAACTTTAAACAAACACAATGTAGTGCCCCAGAATCAAAATCTGATCAGTGCCATCTGAGGTATCACATGATAGAGGAACAAAGTTATGGATGATTGGATGGTCTTCAACCTGCGGCAGTTCGCAGTAAATTCTAGTGAATTCCTCGAGCTCTTTCAATCCAACTGCGCACGCACGCACGCACGCACGCACACAGTCTGCAAGCCAATTAAGACAGTGTCAGTGTGTGCTGTGGCTTAATGTGGTGGCAGGTCTAGTGTTTATATCTCATTAAGCTGTGCCAGGCCATGCCAGACCAGGCTGTACCATGCTCTACTGCGCCTACCCTCCAACGACAAGCGCCAAAGACCTCATTAGTCCCGTCTCTTAAATTTTTTCTATGTATTTGTAAATTTATGTGCATGTTATAATTGTACTTAAATTAATTAATTTTTAAAAATATAACATAGAATTTTTACTTTTTATACATCCTTTAAAAAATCCCATAAACTCCAAAAAGTCAGAGAAAAGGACTTGAGTTTCATCAGCACTGTGCCTCCTTGCGCACACACACACACACACGCACGCACGCACGCACGCACGCACGCACGCACGCACGCACGCACGCACGCACGCACGCACGCACGCACACACACACACACACACACACACAACGGAGGGGTGTGGGACATAATTAGACCAGTGAGGTTTGTGTTAACCACTCTCCCTGCAGACATGTTTGGCCTCTTCTTTAGACCTCTATTTGCTCTATCTGTCCATCCATTCATCTATCTATCAATCTTTCTTGTCTGCCATCCTCCCCTCATTTCCCATCGGAAGGGAGCAAATTATTGCTCTCCCCTCCAAACTGTCTGTAAGGTCTCACTGCACTCTTCCTCTTTCCCTCCACCTCCTCATCCATCTTTCACACTTTCCCCATTCTTTCTCCTGGTATCTTTCTTGCCTTTCTTCCCTCTCTCCTTCTCTCTTTTCCCCAAAACAATCGGCTCCAAATCTGTACAGCTGCTCTCCCTGCGTTCTTATTCTGCTGTCCTCCTGTATGTGTATGTGAGTGTGAGTGTATGTGTGAGCTCATGCACACACACGAGCGTACATCTCAGCTGCCCGACTGCAATTCATCATCATTTTATCTGCCTTAATTGGATGCCATCAGGACCCCTGATACTTCCCATCTCTTCTTTAACAAACAGCTGCTCTCTACACACACAGAAGAATAATACACAGACACACACCCTATCCCAAACTAGATTTTCTCCTCCTACCCCCATGTCTGCTTCTTTTTTTCCCCTCACTGTTGAAGGAGTGAGAGAAAAAGGGTGATGGAGTGGCCGAGTGGTTTATCAGACAGAAGGTAATGGTGTAAGGCCCACGCTGATATTATCTGTCCTTTTATTCCTGCCCTCCAGGGAGAAACAAGAAAGAAGGATAAAGAGGGAAAGAGGGCGGCAAAAACGGAGACACTAAAGTACAAATGGACAAAAAGCTAACAATAGAGGGAGATAAAGGAACAGAAAGGAAAATTCTTGAACAGTTCAATTCTGCTCTCTCAACCTCAGCCTTTAGACAACACCCAGCTGTGCTCCATCACCCTCTCTGACCCCAGAGTGTGGTCATTTGTGTGTGAGAGCATTGTGAGTACATGTATTTGGTCGCTCCCATGACCCCTCTGGCGATCTGAGCACAACTTCCCAGCCCACAGCCCAGCATCCTATTGGCCCTTGCACCCTCGCCTCAGCCTCGGATTGGCCCACACACGCCAGGAAGCTGCCTGTGCTGGGTCAGAAAACCGGAAGGAACCGATGTAGACACCAGCTTGTTGTTTTGGTTGCTGCTGACCAGAGTTAACTGCTACCAGAAGGCCTGGCGGATGGCTCCCTATGTGTCAGTGGTAATGTGGGCTTGTTTGGCAATAAGATATACAGAGCGGACTTTTTTTTTTTTTTTTTTTTTTAAACAAAATGATCAGTGTTTTTCTCCAGTTAACTTGCTATGGGACCTTGGACAATCTGCCGTTTCATCAACTTTCACAGGTTCCAAAAATTTTGAATTATGTTTGGCTGAGTACCCAACTTCAAAAGTGAAAAAGGGAAAGTGTGTGATGAACCATTCCTTTCAAGGTATAAACCTTTTGCAACGCAGCAACATTTAGAGCTTTGAGCAAGTTTTAAAGACGTTACCCTAAAAGTATGATTCTTCAAAGTCTCAAATATGAGGTGGCCTACTTGTTTCATGTCTCTGCTTGCAAAAGCAAACCTTTCTCCAAAACTGCATTCTTTCTCATTCCGTATTATACAGTTGCTCTTTCCCCTTTGGGATCAGATGGTATGCACAGAAACCTTATACAGAAATATCATAACATCAATATTTCTCTCCCTCAATACCAAACAAGGTTAGTATGAAGCTGCTGTTACACTATCATATATCATGTGTGTCACATATACAGTAGGTTATTGAGAGTCTCCTGTTAGGGGATACTACATAAGAGTATTGAGTTGTTACGGTCACTGTAAAAGGATTCAAGTATAGGAAACTGGAGTTTAAACATGATCCAACTGTGGATATCCTGAATATCCTGTGGATAGTTATCTTCTTTTGGATAGTGTGATGACATATGAAAGAAAGGAGAATGTGTTTTGGCCTCAGGAGAGACTTTTTAGCTGTTCTCTTCAGTATCACTCTTCCTCTCATTTTTCTCCATTCATCTCACCTGAAATCGTCTACTATGCACCAATTTCCGTAGTCTACCTTGCCTGCTCTCACTTCCCCTTTTTTTGCGGTTTTTACACTGTTGTCTAGTATTACCACCTCTATTCCTGTCCTTTTTCCCCAGTCCCTCTTTCCTCACCTCCTGTGTTTATCCTTTGTTCTGTATTCTCCACCTCAAGGTATTTTTTCCTCTCTCATTCCATATCTCTCCTTCATTACTTTATAGGTATTCTTGCCACAGCTCTCGTGTCTACCCTTGTCCTTGCCTCTCCTACAAGCAAGTGTGCGCGTGTCAGTTTGACACAGTTTTAAACACTTATGTGTATCTCAAACACAGGATAAACTGTGGATTAGCATCCCTGTGTTTATCCAATTGATTAGCAAACCTCTCCAACCCCACCTCCAACAGTTCTCCTGCAGTAGTATAATGGAAACTTCACACCAAAACATACAAACACACACACATACGCAGCTAACTTGGGATCCATAGCCTTAGGCATATTGAAGGATGTACATGTGCACACTTGCAAAGACACTGATTAACCCCTATCCCCATTGCTGTGTGCCTACAAACGGAGGCAGCAGTGTGTACACAGCATAACAGATGAAGTCTGTTTCTCCTGCAGAGTCATACATGATTCATTGAGTTGGTGCTGAACACTGTCAAAGTAGGAACACACATGGAGGGGTGCATATGAAAAGTAGATTTGAAGGTCTATAAAAGGAAAATAAACTAATATTTAAGACCCTCATTCTTTTTGAAATACTGCTCCAGAGCTATAATAAGACACTCATCCTAATAATTAATGACACATAATTATACTCATAAGCTCAGGCCTGGATGATTTATGCTTTAATGGCAAGTTCATGCAGCTGGCACCCTTTTCATCCACTGAAACTAACTACAGCCTCCTGCAGACTCGATGCACACGCTGCATCGATATTTGTCCGCGCAGTCAAGTTGGCACAGCTAATTGCTAACAAGGGCTAAGCGCTGACAGTCCAAGGCTAATTGCCGCTAGCATGTCTAGTCTGTGGACATCAAATGTAGAAATTCTGCTTTGGACTCGGGTTAGGCTTTGGTGCTGATTAGCACTGGCCTTGAAGCAACAATAAACAGTCAATACATACACATCTCTGTGGAGAGACAACCCCATCGCTAGCTAATTAGTGGTGCCTTCACAAACAACTGGCTACCATGTGCCAGCACCTGAAGACTGCACGTCGATACAGACAGGATCAAATACTGCACTAGCTGCCGCAGTGGCTACCCAACAAGTTATACAGTTACGCAGAGGTTACTGATGGTGTAGTCTGCTAATATCTAAATGACTGCATCAGCCTGTGACTATTGTGACAAGCAAGGTGTAACATATAGACAGGCGGTAAAGTTCTTTAAGGTGCTAAAGCTTATTAGCTAGACATGACGAAATCTAGATGTTTCTACTTTATTTTAATCCGTCAAATGTTTTCTTCCCAATGAAACATGTTGTTGTGACAGCTTCTTCACCCTCATCTAACACAAAATGAACAACACCAGCTCTCGTATTTCATCAGTGTTTTTGCATTATATCTCAAGATAGAAATAGACAGGGACAGAGGCAAGCACCAGAAGTGAGTGTATGAGAGATGAGGAAGAGGCAGCGAGAAAAGTAGGGGATGGAGGGAGGGAGAAAGTATGACAGACAGAAGGAGAGAGGCAGAGAGAAAGATGAGCATTACAGGCAGAGAGAGGAACGGAGAGGGAGAGGTATAGAGTTGAGGTGTAAACATGATCAATCCGCTCTCAACTAGGTTCAGAGACAGACTTCCTCTTCACATTTTCAGCCTCATTGAAGCACAACACTGGCTACCTCTTATCTGTCACGCTGGTTTGAAGCCTCACAAATACACACTCACACATACACACAACCATATTTCAACACACAGAACAGGCATGGACCCACATGCACAAACACCTCTGCCTACCTGTAAATCCTCTATGTACACACACAACTTCTCATTAGAAAACTTCTGCACAAAAACATCCTTGAGAACACTTTAATGTGGCACACACTCCTCATCCCTACCAGCTAAAGCCACAAATACATTATAAAAATCATAGAGGCATGGAGCAAAACTTTGGCTGACCATTGCATCTTCACATTCAGAGAATTAAATGATGTATCACACCGACCATGAAAATCAATAATGAGTTAGGGTCTAGTCCAGGAATATTCCCCCACATAGTGTAGCCTTATTATATGGCTGCATCTTAATTCAAATGTGAAATTCTGCTTTGGACTCGGGTTAGGCTTTGGTGCTGATTAGCACTGGCCTTGAAGCAACAATAAACAGTCAATACATACACATCTCTGTGGAGAGACAACCCCATCGCTAGCTAATTAGTGGTGCCTTCACAAACAACTGGCTACCATGTGCCAGCACCTGAAGACTGCACGTCGATACAGACAGGATCAAATACTGCACTAGCTGCCGCAGTGGCTACCCAACAAGTTATACAGTTACGCAGAGGCTACTGATGGTGTAGTCTGCTAATATCTAAATGACTGCATCAGCCTGTGACTATTGTGACAAGCAAGGTGTAACATATAGACAGGCGGTAAAGTTCTTTAAGGTGCTAAAGCTTATTAGCTAGACATGACGAAATCTAGATGTTTCTACTTTATTTTAATCCGTCAAATGTTTTCTTCCCAATGAAACATGTTGTTGTGACAGCTTCTTCACCCTCATCTAACACAAAATGAACAACACCAGCTCTCGTATTTCATCAGTGTTTTTGCATTATATCTCAAGATAGAAATAGACAGGGACAGAGGCAAGCACCAGAAGTGAGTGTATGAGAGATGAGGAAGAGGCAGCGAGAAAAGTAGGGGATGGAGGGAGGGAGAAAGTATGACAGACAGAAGGAGAGAGGCAGAGAGAAAGATGAGCATTACAGGCAGAGAGAGGAACGGAGAGGGAGAGGTATAGAGTTGAGGTGTAAACATGATCAATCCGCTCTCAACTAGGTTCAGAGACAGACTTCCTCTTCACATTTTCAGCCTCATTGAAGCACAACACTGGCTACCTCTTATCTGTCACGCTGGTTTGAAGCCTCACAAATACACACTCACACATACACACAACCATATTTCAACACACAGAACAGGCATGGACCCACATGCACAAACACCTCTGCCTACCTGTAAATCCTCTATGTACACACACAACTTCTCATTAGAAAACTTCTGCACAAAAACATCCTTGAGAACACTTTAATGTGGCACACACTCCTCATCCCTACCAGCTAAAGCCACAAATACATTATAAAAATCATAGAGGCATGGAGCAAAACTTTGGCTGACCATTGCATCTTCACATTCAGAGAATTAAATGATGTATCACACCGACCATGAAAATCAATAATGAGTTAGGGTCTAGTCCAGGAATATTCCCCCACATAGTGTAGCCTTATTATATGGCTGCATCTTAATTCAAATGTGAAATCTCGCCGTCAATATCGATTTGCTAACTATTAGTTCAATGTGAGACATCTGCATTGGGTAATTCATCTAGATTGTGACCAAGCCAGTATTCAAATAGTGCATGGTGATCTATCAGCACAATGAGCATGTTAGTGTCTAAAGTGGTCATTAATTGTAGGAGGCCATTATCTAAACTCTGACTAAATCATGATCCCTGTACTGGGATCATGATTTAGTTACCTAGCAGTATTTATTGGTTTCAAGAGTAATAGAGCTAAATGACCACATTTTAAGCCTAACTAAAATTCAAAGTTTATTTTGTGTTCTAGTATATACAAGACTACAGTCTATATAGTTGGAGATCTGGTCTTATTCACAACTATGTTTTACATCAACAACACCAAAGTGCCAATTCTCTTTGGTTTTTCTCTTTTTTCCCCTATAATGACACTAGAACACATTGCCATCACCTGCTGTGTTCACCATCAACAATGCTAAAATGGCATCCCCTCACATAACCAGATCAGCCAAAAAAATCCTATCTTTTATCACGTGTTACTCACCGCTGTTTTCTGGCACTGGATGGAGGTGCTGTTGAAACGCAGGGCAGGGACACTGTGAGTCTCCCCCTGGATGTGGAAGACGCACTCGTAATTCCTCTGTCCTGACTGGGGCTGGGGCAGGTTCTTGGCTGCTAAGGTGATTGGCTTGGTCACTCCAACGGGGATGTAGATCTGGGTTGAGGGAAGGATCTGGGGACAGTCCTGCAGAGTCAAGAAAAAAGAGATACTTAACAAAGGAGACAATTATGGTAGACAGAGAGTGATTTTGTTTAATACAGACAGAAGCTAGGAAAACAAGGCAGAAATAGAAGTAAGATGAGAGAAAGGGTGATGAAATAAATCACTGGTTTATGATGAGAGTAAAAAAAAACACTAGCAAGCTATGGGTTACATATTTTTATGTCAGATTTGCTAACACACACTCAGCCTAAAGAGCAGTGATGCACTGTTCACGTGTTACAGGCTTGTGCAACACTCCCACCGGCCTTGCACCAGATATAAATGCTGAATGACAACACCTAAGCAAGAGAACTTTACATACTAAATTCACAAAAGATTATTTACCCAGTAAAACTATCACATCAAAACAGTGCTGCATTATCATGGTAGGAAGAAGGACTCCAGTGTACGATGTCCATGAGTTGAATAGAATAATGAGCTCATGAACACTGTATTTGCCTGTATGTGCGTGTGTGTGTGTGTCTGTGTGTCAGTCACTGATACTGGCCAGAGCTGAAAGAGTCTTGTCTAGATCACCTGGAAACAGCACATCCATTGGATCAACCCGCTGGAGTACAAAACCCTGGAGAGGGTGTGTCTCTGTGCATAGATGTGTAAGACAAATAGGTTTCTTAATGTGCCATTGGATTATTTGTGCATGTATTCATGTCCTGAACTAGAATAAGACAGGACAGTCCACTCAGTGTGTAACGCTTCCTAGATAAGCATGTGTGCATGTGTTGAAAGGAATTAAGTCATTACAGTGTTCATGCCACGATTTGGCAGCGATGCAGATCTTGTCAACACTTAGAATGAGAAAGAGGAAGTGCAAGGGCAGGGGTGGTAGGGTGACAGATCTTATACAAAATGAGTTCCAGCTTGGGTGGAACTAACCCATCCTGTACCATCCTGTTTGAGCCAAAAGGATTTAAAAAAAAAACAAAAAAAAAAAACACGTGTGGCAGGCAGAGAATGCTAATTTGACATTTTCATGTAGGGAAATATGGCCTTGAAATTATGGGCTTGAGTCAAAGATTCAGGTCTATGATTCACTTTTATATCAATTTCAGCTAGTCATTTGCCATTCATTAACAACAATTACTAAATCTAAAAATCACAAAAAAACACCATCATTCTTTCGTCTTGTCCACTCAACTCTATGTAGCAAGACTGTAGAAGAACCTGAAGTTGACAGTGTTGTCCTACGTAGTCAGCTGCAGGTTAGGACAACACACTCATGTTGAAGTCAAAAGCGCTTAGTCTAGGAAAACATCAAACAGATCCTTGTAAAATATTCACTGCACACAAGGCACTGCAGACCCTCTACTACACTTCTCATTGTAGCTTTTCTTTTAAGCAGATAGCTGGCTCCCTGTCAGTAAATTTTTCTTTCCCTTCCCCTACTCTGAGCTGTTGTACATTAGAAGCTACAGCGCGTCCCCAGGGCCTGAACACAATGCTGGAGTTTGTTCATTAGCCTGCTTAGCCCTGGCCTTGTTTGTCTGATCACACACAAACACATGCACAAGACATAATGAGAGAGGGGAATACTATAGGAGGAATGAACAGGATTCAGAAGACCTGGTGTATAATCAAGTAGGAGGAAGGTGGGTGAGGGGAAAAATGGAGGGGTCAGAAAGAGGGAGTGAGGAAGAGAATAGTGGAGGAACAGGGAGAGGAAAATGGGTAAAAATGAAGGATGGTTGGAAAGAAAAGGAGGAATTGAAAGAAGTGGAGAGAAAGTGAAGGAAGAGTGGAGGGAAGAGAAGAGGCAGATTTAATTGGGAACACAGCAAGGTGTAACAGAAAAGTCAGATAGCTGTTGATGCAAGGAAAGGAAGAACAGAAATGCAAAGACTCAAAAAAGAGGGGTCAAACAAAAAGACATAACACAGAAGAACAGAGGAACGAAAAATGTGACAAGAAGACATTTTAGACTTGAAATGTGAGGAGGCAGAGAGGAATGCCTGGTTCCCCCTGCACCTTTTCTGTCTCTTTATCCATCCTGTCCATCCATCCAGCTTCATCCACACCACGAACCAAAGCCCCTCAACAACATCCTACTTAATTAACTGCCTGGAGCCTCAGACAAGGCTTGAAATTTGATGGAGGGGGCCAGAGAAGGGAGAGAGAGAGAGAGAGAGAGAGAGAGAGAGAGAGAGAGAATAAAGTAGAGATTGATTTTTACTTGTGGCTTTTGAAGTCCTGCCTCAGTAAAAAGGATGCTTGTGTCAAAATCTGTGGGCTTGCATTGTCCGAGATGCCACATGAGCGAAAAAAAGAAAGGTTTCAGCATCCTGCTGCTAAAGCTACCTTGTAGCAGCCAGTGTGTCAGAAGCTACCATAGCCTGTAGCGCAAGCTGCAGCTAACCAATGTTTTATTCATCCACCTATCGACTTTGTGTCAGCTTGGCTGTCTACTTGTCGTTTTGTCTGGTAGCCATCTTTCCTTATAGTATCCCTTTCCTTCATTCCATCCTCTGTATTGTCATCTCAAATTAGAGCTCAGTTAACATTTGAAACGAGAGAAGGTTCAATATAGTTGTCTCATAAGCAATGCACAGGTATATGATGATTTTGAAGAGTTGTGTTCAAGCTATTTACAACTACCTTAACGGAAATAGAACACAGGATTTCTAGGAAGAATGTAAAAGAATATCTTGAAGAAGTTAGGTTACCTGCTGTGATATAACATTAATCAAAACTCCTGCATTTTACATCAAAGGAATTAAGGGTCTGACTTTAATGGTAATGCAAGCCAACAGGAAGTGAACCAGTGCTGGGATAGTAGATAGATGACATGTTGCAAGAATTCTGAAATCATATAGCAAAAAAGACCCTGGTTTCTCAACTACAAGATAACACTGCGTCCCAGTCGGAGTGGAACAAAGTTTTGGGAAAGAGATGGAGGTAGGGGGGAGGAAAAAGAATATATAGAGGGAAAAATAGAGGAACAAAGGGAAAACTGCTCTGCAGTGAGAAACTGTTTCATCAGTATTTGTGACAGGTGCCAAAACAGTTCAAAGCTGGCATTAGGGCTACAAAGTACAGAGTACATTGAAACAATATTTCACCGGAGGGATTCGTTTGAAGCTGGAGGTGATCTTTTTCCCTCTTTTCCCCCCTTTTTCCTGACTTCTCAGCTTTCATTTCATCTGTGAAGACGGATGCTGTGGTTTTTTTGGCCAGATGTGACACTCCATCCAGTTCTCTTCAGGAGGACCAAAAGGGGAATAGGAGAGAGACGTGTATGTGTGTGCAGTGAAGAAAAATGTGTTGTTTTCATGTGTATAAATATATATGCCTATGTACGTATTCGACAAACAACTGAACGGCTTTTCTTTTCACACAAATGCACCAGACCAGGACATCTTCATGCACAGAACATCAGCTCACCTCATTATAAGGTTCACTTTATCTTGCTGTACTATAACCAGTAAGAGCCATTTACAGTAAAGTTACATATGTATGTGAAGTGGAAAGGATGCGTGAAGGAATGCACGCCACAGATGGTTTCTCCCCACCAGAACACGGCACAAAAACATCTGTTCAATTTTGAGATTTTGATCACTGTCTTTGCATTTTGACATCTTCATAAGCATATTTAACACCAACAGATGTGGATACTGTAGCAGAAAACTGCTTTGCCAAATTAAACATTTTTTCTTCCGAGCACACAGCTGATGACAAGTTGGGTAAACAAACATCCACCATCAGCTGTGAAGTAAGCTCCCAAACCCTGATTGGATTGGGCTCTAGGAATGTGTATTCATACCTGTGTTTTCCGGCAATGTGTATGATTGTAAAAGTTACAAAGTGTGTGTTCATGATGGCGAACGTCCAAGTCTCCAGCTTCTGTTCAATGCCAAGTAGCCAGAGGGTAATCCCTATCTCTCCGTATTTGTTTTCCCTCAAAGGCCGCTGTTAGCTTTGCTGCCTAAGGCTAGTGCCACAGTTCCCGTTTGTTAACACTAAATGCATATATAATTATGTAGATTATCAAGATGTATTGTATATATTCCTTCACTGAAAATTCCCTACATGTAGAATAAGAATAAGGAAGCAGGATTACTTGGAGTCGATACACATTTTACAAACAAATTTAGTTCATTCAAAAATACCTCTGTATTTTCTAGACAAAAATAAGCCAAAACCAACATTTACTAACTATAGTATTTTTTACAAATATGCAATGCTTAACCTGAATCTTTTGATATCTTACTTCCAATGGCCAGATACCAGTTTTGATTAAACATTTTCTCAAAGGAGTTCTATGTCAAGCCTGTTCTAAAATATTCCAACCTTCATTTTCCATGCACTCTGATGTGCACCATACCACCTCTTTCCACACCCAATGAGAAAAAAAGTATAAGAAAAAAAATAGTAAAATAAGTGTTCAGATGAGTGCAGATGAGATAATCTCTACTTGCAGGGGAGCAAAACACCTTTTAACATCCGCCAAGAGCAGATAATGAGACTGTCTGCAGGCAGGTGTGCATGTTTGTATGTTCATGTAGATATGTAGAAGGTGAGAGATTAAAATCAAGACATTGATGAGGTGTTATGGAGGGAGAGTTGGGGGTAGGAGGATGAAGACGCAAGCAAGAGCGGGATGCTATATAAATAAATAAATGTATTAAAAAGCCAAAAGACTTCTGAAGGCTTTGGCGTAGCCTGACAAGATATAAATTAATAAAACTCCAAAAACACTGCGCATTTGTAATGAGGCGGGTGTCTAGTCGTTTTTTTTAAAAGTCCCCCCATCTCCCTCAACCCTCCCCAAGTCCATCCATAATTAATTAGCTGCCTCTGTGATGTGGGGACTATGGATCAGGGAGGAGAAAAAATAACATGCTAAATAATGAAGTAAAGTGATACGGAGAGCCTGGGGGAGAGATGAGATGGCATGGATGGCCACAGAGGAGCAAGGGGGCACACTGGTACAAATAAGAGGGACAGTGTTGTGTGTGTGTGTGTGTGTCATTGGGGCCTAAAAAAGGGATATATGAAGGGTGTTGAATGCTCCCCCACCGCCTGTCAACATGCCCCCCAGGCTTTGTGACAGAGGTCTTAAATAGGAAACCACAGAGCCGTCTGCAACCTTGAACTAAAGGATCCCATCTATGCCTTGTTACAATCCACTATACATTAATATTATATTAATACATGTATATGGCATTGAGTGGATCCTTTTATCCATGGTAACGTACATGACATGGTGTGTCACATGTTTTGCCTGTGTGAAACTCCAGTGGGAATGGAACATCTAACCTTTGTAATGACTGCCATCCTCTTCTAAGGAACTAAGAAATAATGCTGAACAATAAAGCAATAATCATATAATAACATTAAAATATAATCAATTCAATTGTTTTTACAGCAGAATTACGCTGTTGTCTGTAAGTGGTGGTCAGGTGGCATGGTTTAACAGTTCAAGATCATGTTTTTTAACTGATATAACTGTTTCAACAACGCATATGACTAGTTGATTTTTAGATGAGAAGAATCTTTTTTTTTCTTTGAGAAAAATATTATACATAGTGATAAATGTCGTATGATATGGAATATTTATTTGACATCTTCAACCATATTGTTAATGGAAACCTGCTTCCAAATCATCCCTTAATTAGTATAAGCCATGTAATATCATGACATGTCATACATCATATTGTCAAAGCTAGGGCCGCATAGCCCCCATTTCACTCGTCTTCCGTGTACCAGCTGGCCAGCAGCAACGGCTTTGTTGGAGCGTGTGTTTGTGTGTGTGTAGGTCTTTGGGACTCATACCAGTCACAAGGATGAGAGGAGCGAGATAAAAAAAAGCCTACCCATTAAATCACTGGTAACAGAGATAAAAGGGAGTGCATGTAGCTGTGTCTACGTAAAATTTGGGTTAAAATCTACAAGTTATTGTACACACATTATTGAATGATGATATGTAACAAACAGTGTACAAATGTTATTAACTATTATTCAGGGTGAATATTGTGACTACATGAGCTGCAGGGTGTGGTACATACATGTATGTGCATGTGACACAAAGTGTGCCTGTGTATGCGCGTGCATGCAAAGTTGAGGCAGGCTCATTAGCAGGCAGAAACCACAAAGATGTTCTGTGACCAACCAGACACGGACAGTGGGAGAGGGATGGAGACAGAGAGAGAGAGAGAGGGTGAAGGAGAGAGTAGAACAACTTAATAAGGCAGCAACATGTAGAACAGTGCAGGAGCGAGGGAAGCGGAGGAAGAAAAGGGACTTTGAACCTTGAAAGGGACTGTGAGATTGTCCGCCCACGCCCTTCGTTTCCTAGCGGAGAAGTGATGCAGGGAGGAAGAGATGGAGAAGAGAGAGAGAGAGAGAGAGAGAGAGAAAGAGAGAGAGACAGAGAGAAAGAGGGAGCAAATGGGAAAAGTGAGTGATCACAGAGGAATGCAAGAGCACAGAAAGGAGAGTTTGAATTAAAGCAAGATGCAGGGGAACGTGTGACATAAATGTTATTCAGCGTGGATTATCAAAGTCTCACAGAGAAGGAGCTTGACTGAATCTACCTAGATATATGTTCCTTTTATACATACACACACACTTACAGTCTCAGTCTCTGTGCTTTGATGCACCACTCAGGCAAACATACATGTTGATTTCATCTCCTAATCCCTTATCCCTGATTTACAAGCAAACTGCCAAACCTACACAGTTTATCCCCTCAACATAGATGGCACAGTATGCTATAAAAACAATAAAAAGAAGGAATGTGTGAGTATTTTTTCAGAGAGCGTCTTTTTTTTTTTTTTTTTTTCCTTATGGATTTTCATAGAGTAGAAGAGAGGGGGGATGCCTGGCACCCCGTTATCATTCTAACCCAGATATGTCAGCAGCGATCAAACCTTGTGCTTTTCAGCTTTTCAAAGACAAACCTTGATTTCAGAGGTAGATACACTCTCCTGTCTGATGCCTATGGCTCCTCTCTGCAGACAGTGTCACGTTTCAGCACCAAGATATACTAGAATTGTAAATTTTTGTTATCAGAAAGACTTGGACATAGAGACCAAAATGACTGGAACGCATACAGTATTTAGTATGCACTTTTGTGTAAGTCTCTGCACCCACGTTTACACAATTTACCCCTTTATTTGTCCCCCAGTGTTAAAAGACTGGTCATCAAGAATGCAGAGTGGAAATGTTGATTGATAATTTGCAACCTAACAGCGTACAAATGGTTAGACTACTAGCCATTTTGCTGCAGTATGCCTTGAGAAAAAGAACAGAAACCAGATGAATGAGCCCAGCAGCGCGCTGATTTCTGCAACTAAAAAAAACAAACAACAGAAAAGCAGAGAAGTTTCACTTTCTCCAGTCTGCAAACAATGATCTGCGCTACAATCTATCCAACTGTGCTGGGAACATTAGGCATCATTCACACTACAGGATCTGAAAATACGTTTAGTCTTTTTACGACGCTGTCTGTAACTAAATAACCTACTTCTGACAAGATGTGCCTTACCAAAGCTATGATACATAAATTGCCAGCAGAAGATTATGTGTCAAAATGTACTTGAAGTACAGGTTATCTGATGCAATATCAGTAAATAAAATTGTAACTACTGCCATATTTTTAGGGGAAACCATAAAATTCATACATTACAGTAAAAGCCTATTCATCTTTTACTCAGGTCAATACCATCAAATGTGGGGAAATAATCAGTGAGCAGTAACAACGGCATCTAACAGCCACTAGGAGGTAAATATTCTAAACACAAGAAAATACAAACAAATGATTTATCTTTCTGGATATCTGAGGTGCTTTGCATTTTAAAATAATATTAAACCCTTATATTTGAGAAAAATAAACCCATTTTACAGTCTTTAAGGCATTAAATTTAGACTGTGTAAAAACTCAGTGATACCGAACATTTTACTGGCACTAGAGTCCATCTCCATGTCTATGAAGCTTTTCTGTGTTGGTTTGCTGACCATCTTGGCTTACCATGGAAGTGCAATTGTGTCAGTAAAATGGAGGTTGGATTAAAAATCAGTGCCACTCACTTTACTAAAACAACATAGCAAAAAGCCTAACATGACGGGGTACAGGATTTTTTTTACTCTCTCTCTCTCTCTCTCTCAATGCCTCGCTATCCCAGCAGGCGGTCGCAGTTTCTCAGTCACAGTCTCTCTCCTCCTCTGCTCTCCGTGCACCTTTGAGTTTGTTTTTCCTTCAGCTTGCTTTGCAGTGTTATTCATCTGTCTCCAACTGCCGTCATTTCTTTCTCTCAGTGACTCTGCATTTATCTCGTCCCCTCTCTGACACACACACTGAGGGTTGATGGTGAAAATGCAATATTCATCTGTGTTCACCATTAGGCGGGCTGCCTGTGAGGGCTGCGGAAATGAAGATTTAATACAGCCTGAATAATTAAACCACCGGGACCTGTGACTGACACACAGACACACACACTCCCACAGGCACAAACACTAAAACACACTCATGCATGGCCCGCAAACCGAAGTGTATCTATCATGTTATCATATTCCTGTGTGTGCGCTTGTGTGCACGCGTTTGTGTGAATCTTTACTACACATTTGCTCTTCATTAAGCTTTCACTGATCGTGTATTCATCGCTGCAGCCAGCATGTTGGCATAGCTGGGGTGATACTCGCTGCATCAGTGGGCCTTACCGGGCAGCAGAGGATTACATCAAGGAGAGAATAACCTAGCAGCCATGTTACACCTAACACTTGCGCTTGCCAGGGAGAAACTCAGCTGAGTGCTTTACGTGTTCTCAATGTCATATGAAGATTAACATTTTTCAACCAATTAGACGGAGAAAGTGTCCTTCAAATCTGCATAAACATACACTCAAAGCAAGCTGTATTTGCTAAACTCCACCCTTTCCTGTGACTATAACTGTTGCCATTCTTATGTAGCTGTCTACTAAGCATACTTCTTAGGGTATAACAGGCTGCTCTCTCCACAGTGGCTCCCAGCCAGGGCGACCCATCCTCCCTGCCTTCTGTTGATGAGGGATTGATGCAAGATGGGAGGATGCTTCAAGAGCACGTGAGGGAATTTTAGGGAGCGTTTTTGAAAAAACATAGGGAAGAGCTGGAGGAGAGGAAAGAAGAAAAGATGAGCTGTGGGACGGTGAGGATAAAAATAGCGACAGAGAGAAGGAGAGATGAAACATCTGCATGCATATGTGACAGACCATGTGTGTGTGTTCGCCTATGAACACATTTGTGTTCACAACACCAGCATCCAGGGGCAAGATCCAAATCTCCCTTGCCTTTACTCTTCCTGAAACATACAGTGCTACGTGAGTGAGGGGCTAAATTACATGACCAGTCCTCAAAAAATGCTTACACCCCCTCAATTCCCCGAATAGTTCTCCACTAACAAATTAGAAGGATGTACGAGACCGTTTGCCAAAACACCTGATACAATCCCACATTGTTTTCCCCAAGGTGGAAATGTAATTAATGACACTTGGAAAAGTGTCTGAGAAGTTTCCTGTGAACGTTCATTTAAAAAAAATAATAAATTTAAAAAAAAAAAGGGGGGGGGGGGGGGGGTGCTGTCCTGTCAGAAGCGGTTTGAAGACCAAAGGAGGTGCACTGCTACCAATCCAAACCAAGGGTTAAACGCTGGCCGGTCACGGTCCGACTAAGATCCATCTGGCAAAGAGGGCATACGCTCATTTCACCCTGTCGCCTCCACTTCCTATCCATGTTCCCTCTCTTTCTCTCTCTCCCTCCCTCCCTTAACTCTGACGATGGAGTGCATTTGGAAAATAAATTGCATCACTCTGAATGTAATCTGCTGCTTGTTACTGCCAGAGTTTCTTTACTTGCCTCCCTGCCTTGTCTTTGTTCCTTTCTTTACTTTTTTTCCTTCCCTTCTCTCTCTGTTTACATCTGGTCTCAATTACGGCACCTCTGTCCAACTTTGGTTTGTCTCCAGTGAAATACATGCACCACTGGAAGGACTGCATTATTCTGGGGAACTGCATGGGGGTATTACATTCCACCTCCACCCATTTTCTCATTTATTTGTTCCCTCTTCCCAACATTGTTTATATTTCATTAAATATGGCTTAGGCATGTCTCCTCTTAATATTAGGCAAAACATATGTGTGTGGGTGTGTGTTTATGTGAGTCCCACTATGAGCTACATGGTGTGCTTAGGTGGAGACAGGAAATAAATAATAAATAGAGAGGAGCAAAGACAGAAAAGCGATAGTTTGCAATGGAGATAAAAAGGGAAGCTGTGTATGGCTATAGATGAGGCATGGGATGAAAAGATGAAGAGAGACAAGAAACGGAGTGGCGATCGTGACAGTTGGCAGAATATAGGTGCATGACACAGCCAAAACATGATTTGGTTGAGGGCACCTTGTGGGTAAAGAAGGGAGGAAAAATAAAGGATGATGATGGGGGGTGAAGACATATTACTATCAGATAAAGACACTTGGAGGGAGGTAGGGAAAGGAAAAAAGGAAAGGGGTGGATATTATTTAACCACTCACCCACTCTGCCCTCCCCCTCACCCACATGGCCCCTGCAGCCCTGCGCTGCTGGTTGTGCTTTGTCCTGATAAGAACCAGTGACAGTCTCACACACACACACACACAAACACGTGCTAAAGCAGTATAGACAAACACACACTTATATCCATGAACACAGCAAGGCCCCTCAAGCGGCCTTGGCCTACAATCTGTGGGATGTCCTTCTCTGGAGTGTGTGTGTGCGCGCGTGTTCTGCTCAGTGTCTGAGTACCAGCCAGGGTAAACACAATGTGCCAGAATGTCACGGTCCAGGGCCTTCACACCTCCATCGCAAATAACCCTGTCAGCCATAGAAAGCTAATGTGTTTTGAGTGAAAGGGAGAGAGAGAAATAAAGTGTAAGCATGTGTTTCTGTGACTGTTTAAGAATGTGTGGGTAGGCTGTACGCTATGAGTGTATGTGCTTGGTTAAGGGTGTGTGAGAGAAAGACAACGCTTGAGAAAATATATTCATGAGTATTGTTATGCTTTGTTCAGAGTGCAGCCTATATGGAGCCTCTCTTTTTAATGTAGTGTCTAGGGACAATGTGTCCCACACTAAGATTACATTTGAGTAATTGGCAACAGACAGGAAAGCTTGAGCGTGTGTGAATGTGTGAGAGTCTGGTACCAGAGAAACTGCAGTGATGCTTTGATGCACACACGTTTTTATCTGTACTGTGTGCCTGTAGTTTTTGTATTGTTGAGAGTGTTAAAAGAACAGTTTAAAATTTTGGGAAAGACACTTTTTTGCTTTCTTGGAGAGAGTTAGATGAGACAATCAATACCACTGTCAAATCTGGCTAGCAGCCAGTTAGCGTAGCTTAGCATAATGACCAACAAATGGAAATGGCTAGCCTGGGTCTGTTCAAAGGTATCAAATCTGCCTAGAAGCACCACCCAAGCTCACTAATTAACACATTGGGTCTAACAGACTATCAAACTATCTCTCGGCCAGGACCAGTACCTTCCTGGCATCTCAACTGGTTGCCTAGCAACTACACCAAGCCAAGAAATAGTCCATAACTGCCTAAACAGTGAATTGTCTTCTTACCCTTTTTTGGTATAGATTAAACTAATGAGATATGACATGTTAACTAGTGAGCCTTAGAGGTGCTGGTAAGCAAGAATTTTTTTTTAACCTTTGGATAGAGAAAGTCTAGCTTTTCCCCCCATTTCCCCCCAATCTTTGTGCTAGGCAAAGCTAACTGACTGTTGGCTCCAGCTACATATTTAATGTGCAGACATTGATGTCGATATCCTCATTTGAATCATTTAAGCACATTTCCCACAATGTCAAACTACGGCTTTAAAAGTTTTCATCTACACAACCGCACAAGCGTGAGGAAGAGGAAGCAGGATGAAGAGAATGAAGGGAATGAGGAGGAGGGTGACATCATTTAGCCCATCGTGCATCCATGCATAGACGGGACAGAAGGAGGACAGGGAGCGGAAGGTGTTGAATTTATAAAAGAGTGAAAAATTCATCACTGGAGCCACACATTCCATGTCACACAGAAATGGAGGACATACCAAAAATAATGTAGAAGGGTACAGTGATGGAGAAGCTACTTTGACTGATTAGATTTACAAAAACATGATGCCATTGTATTACATTTTAAATCAACTGTAAGAGAGCACGATGACAATAACGACCACATCTGGACAGAAATTGGAGTTTGGACATATATGCAAACCACTTAACCACATTTAGAAGAAACACACGGAATGTTAATATGTCATATGTGATGCCCATCACTCACATTTTCCTCAACCTGGATCTAAGCCCAAAAAAATAATTCTGTGATTGTTCAAAAAATAAGGCTTTAAGCAAGAAAAAAGGGACAGATTGAAGGGGAAACAGGAAAAAAGAAACAGCCAGAGAGTTTGGGGGGAGAAGGCAGCAATGTACCCACAATTCTCAGTCAAGTTAACCGCCGCCTTGATTGCTCAAGTGAGACTGAGCCTTGCTTTGGAGCAAAACAAACACGTAAGCATGTCTTAACATAGCTGAGCCCAACCACCCCAAACCTTGCCTGGCATTCATCAAGGCTTTGGCTCAGAATAGCGCTTTCTCTCCAGGGGTGTGGAAGGAGAAAGGAGGAGCGGAGGAGGAGGAGAATGAAAGGAGAAAAAATGGAGGCAGAAATGGCAATAAAAAAAAGAAGAGGATTCAAAGGAAGAAAGGGGAAAGTTTATTAAATAAAAAGTAAAGGAATAACACAGCGAGGAGACCTTCCTTCCTTCTTTCACTCTAGCCTTCACTGTCTCCCTCTCTCTCTCTCTAGTAAGCAACTCTTACTCCTCTCCTGCAATTTTCCGCCCGGTCGCTCCTTAATTTGAGAATTTGTTTGTTGTGCCATTGCACTACATTGGCATTGTTGATTCATGCATATGTGATTTGGAAATGTCACTCATTATATTTATTTCCTCTCTGCTTACTCTGTCTATCCATTTCTTTCCCTTTCTTTCTTCTTTCTCGACACAGTCTGTTCACAACAACAAACAACACGCTTCCTCCTTGGCTGGCTTGTTTAATAAATTTTTTGTTGGATTTTCTTTCCTTTAACTTTTTTTTTTGCCTGACAACGGACGACATCAGAAAACTTATTCCTTACAATGTAATTTGGTCAAAAAAATTGCAGATGGATGAGATAGGGCTGGTTGTTGTGAGAAGGAGAGCATAAAATAAAGAAGAAAAAGCATCCCCATCGGCAACACAAGATTCAGATAGTCAAAAGGTTTAAGTGTCAAAACACTTAAACAAGAAAAAAAGATGAAATAAAATAAGGAAAGGGAGGAAGAACTGTTTGATGTTCAATTATCAAATGTTTATTATATTCAGAAAAATGACAACGATGTTACTTGATTCTTATTGAGCTGCAACTATTTATTTTTAAGGTTGTAGCGTTCCTGTGAGACCAGTAAAGAAATTGGAGATTAACGATGTGAGGTGCAGCTACCTCTCAACTCTCTGTGAAAACTTTTTATCTGACGTTTGATCACTGTCTGAAAATCCAGTTCTGTCTGCGTTTATCTGCAGGAGAGTGGCAAAGTTCTGACTGAAAAGTCTGCTATCAGGAGAGACAATTTTGCTTTAATGTTAAACACTGCTATTTGCATTCAGGGTTAAGCTACAGCATACCACAAAAAAAAAGGATAATTTAAGGTGTAAACTAAGACTAAGGGTACAAGCATATGTGAACACATATACGTCCCTGATGGCATCACCAACCATTCACACTACACTCACAGATAAAGATGTAAAACCATAACGTGTTAAGGAAGAGAGGCATTTTTCTGTCCTCTCTCTCCTTTCATTAACCATATACAGTATAATACATGCACAGAAGCAGGAAGGTGAAGAAAAAGAGGGATGAGAAAAAGATGGGGTGAATGAGCATCAAAGACGTGAGGGATGAGGTAGAGAGAGAGATGGGCCCTCAAGAGGAGAGGGATAAGTCTAGCCTACAGGAAGGGCTGTACTAGTTGGGGAACTGAGAGCGCAACTAATGGATATGGCAGCTAGGAGAAGGATGATGAATGACTCTGTGTATGTGTGCACATGTGTGTCACCGTCAAAATGTTTACACTTTTGTGCATGAAAGACACAAAGTATAGTTGTTGTGCTTCTATGCTGTGTGTGTGTGTGTGTGTGTGTGTGTGTGTGTGTGTGTGTGTGTGTGTGTGTGTGTGTGTGTGTGTGTGTGTGTGTGTGTGTGTGTGAGAGAGAGACAGTGCAGCTGATGGATTCTCTAGTGGAGCACGTGGTTGGTGGTTTCTTGGGAAGACGAGGTGACAGGAGAGGGCTCTCTGTCCACATGCCACTTTCAGCCGGTCTGCCTAACCCTTCTTTCTTCCTGCTTCCTCTCTCACTCTTCCACTCTCTCAATCTCGTCATCTCCCTCTTCTACCATTTGTCTCCTTCCCTTTGTGATGCTGTCTCCCTTTGTTCCTGCCCATCCTGTTTTGAACCAAGCCACTACCTCGAAACACACTGCACCAAAAATACAGTATTTTTATGTAGCGCCTCAACAGATATACTGTGTTGCAAGAAATCCCTCGGGAAATAATATTTTCAAATCATCTACATGCAACACAAACCGTAATGAATCAGCATGTGGATAGATGTAAACCTTACACTTATACATGCTACACCTCGTCTCACCCCCAAGAGTCCTTTTCTCCTGCTGTTCACCGATATTACTACTCAGTTGATATGTTTATTTGCACTCTGCATCCTGCTTTCCTCTATTTTTCCTTTCATCACTGCAGGCCTTTCCTGTTTATCCATCCGTTGCCCCTCTGGCCTTTCTCAGCTCAGAGTGTACTAGCCAGCGCTCTCCCCATGTCTTGCAGATGGGCGCACTAATCCGCTAACGTTAGCTCTGTGAGGCGTGAAGGCTGGGCCCGTGTGTTGTTTTGGACGGGCACAGAGGCTGTGGTTTATCATGGTAGTGTTCGGGATTCTGCACAGCTCCGGTTGAGAGTAGAGATAAAGAGGAAAGTAATTGGATAAAGGTTGACCAATTAATAAAGGCTGGTGATTCGGGCCGGCCAACAAGGGGGTTTTTAATCTGCATGGAGATAACAGGGAGAGTCAGACCACAAACATAAGGAGATAAGGTGAAATTGTGTGTATGTGCGTGTGTGCATTTGTGCATTAATGTGTGTGAGGTGTCAATCAGATAAGTCGCAGGCATAACTGTCAGTCACATGGGAGTGCAGTGGATTTACATCCATAAGTCCACTGAGAAGATATATATTTGAATGAATTTTTCTATTCCTGTTAATATATGTAGGACTAGGTTTGGTGTGTATGAAAGAAAGAAAGAAAAGAGAAAACCACAGTGAAAACATAATATTGCAATGTGTCCATCACTAATATCCTTGTATACACTCCAGCAGTTGACAAACACTTGTTATGCCTTGCATGTCGCCCGCCTTAGCCGCCACTCGGCACGATTGATATTAGCTTTTATGCTAATGCAGTATTTGGCTATGTAAGAACAAGGCAGTATTTCCATAGACAGTCATTCATCCCAGCCTGCTTATGGCCTTATGGGCCACGACAGAATTATTGCTGCACAGTACACAAGCTGTTGTCACTGTGCCAAGAGCTACTATTACACATACAGACAGCAGACACACACAGCAGGGTGATGTGAGGAAACCTGAGGCGAAAAACACAGAAGGTGCAAGGGTAAAGGTGTTTGCAGCTGAATGCATTTTGTGCCTGTGTTGCTATAATTTGAGTTTGCATGTGGGAGAAAATAAGCGAGTTTTCACTCTGCAATCACAGCCACATTATACTTTATATGAAAATAGGGGTTATATCATGGAACTATGGTAGATTTGCTCAAATGTATAGATAATAAAACAGTGCATTCAGGAGGACTATAAAAAAATCAAATCTCTTGAGTTGCATTTTGGACTTATCCCCCATTTCTGTCAAAGGGAATACATATAAAGTTGCAGTAGGGCCATAAAAATGTCCAAAAAAATGCTGTAAAAATGTAAGCAACGTGCAAATCTACAGCGTGAATTTTACCTCAGAGATGTTGACACGTCCCTCCTGGAAAGAGCAGTCATTGGCATTCTGGGTGCACATGTGGCGATACTTGCACCAGTGGCATGGGAAGGAGCCATTCACACAGGAAAGGCAGCTGAAACAAAGGGATGAGAGGAGACGGTTAGGGCGTTGCAGGGTCACTTGTTTTCTGTGTTGAGTCTAAATTATTTATCTTACTGCATCTATGCTTCATATGATAAACTAGATCTCTCATGATCTCCAACTGTAACATTTACATGTGCCAGTAATATCTCATGCTTTGTGTGTTTAAGGGCGTACAGAGTGGACTTCCTTTGCATTGTTTGAGTATGTACAGAGTGCAATTTAATAGTGTGGCCATCTCAACTTTCCCATGTCTTTCATTTTCAACTTTGTTACCAGCTTTTCACAGTTAAACCAGGTGTTTACAGTTAAAAGAATGTATGGGATTAAAAAGTAGGGGGTTGAAAAAAGGATGAAATAAGCACTCAAACAGTGCTAAGATCTAAACATGTGATCTGTGATATGTGAAATGGTACTTACAGTGATATAACACATGATAAACTAAAATGTAAACCACCGTAGTCTTTGTTTTTTTAAATCAATTCTTTCTCAGACAGCCTTCCTTTTACCATTGAATGTCTAATTTTTCCCACCCTGCCTGGAATCCTCTTTTCTTCCTCTCACCTTTCATCCCTCTATCTTCCATCCTATGTATTAAGTGTCTTAACGTCATTCTCCCCCTCACTTCCCTCATTCATCACTCCCCACTTGCTTGTAACTATCCATCTCATGCTGCTTCTACAGTATATGTTCAATGATCTCCCTCACAATCAGCCCACTCTCTGCATATATTTCCCCTTTTTTCCCCTCTTTCTATACCTCTGCTGTATCTTTCTCTCCAACCATTCAACCATTTCTTTCTGTCCCTCTGCCTCTCTTGCTCTATACATCCCTTTCATTTGCTGCTGTCTCATTTTAAAAGCTCTCCCCCTGCCCTTTGTCTAAAGCTCTCTTTCATCCGTGGGGCTAAGAGTGCTCCACCATTTTAAATTCACCTGCTTTAGCTGAGGCGAGGTGCAGATAGACAGACTGAAAGAGAAAGATGGAAAAAAGAAGAGAGGGAAAGAGAGAGCGAGAGATCAAAAGCAGGTGGATTTCCCTGAAAGAGGTGGAGACGCCAGGTATCGTGGGAGAGAGAGAAGGGAGAAAATAGGGAGGAGGGGAGATGTAGCCCACGGGGCTCTGCATTGGAGTCTCATGGGAGAGGGAAGAAACATTAGGTTGGAAGTTGGGGAGTGAGTATGTATGTGTGTGTGTGTGTGTGTGTGTGTGTGTGTGTGTGTGTGTGTGTGTATGCGTGCACACACGCATTCGAATCTAAGGGGACCCATGGAGGAGAGCCAGACAGGTTCAAGCACAGTTTATCAACACAGCTTCATGCTATTGGTGCTCTCTCAGCTCTCAACAGATGCTATGCTACTTGGTATCTCATTTATGTGCGCAGCATTATCTAATATAGACATTATGAGTTTACAAATAAAATTTTTCAGTTTATTACAGGGCTTACTAAAGCCTTTTGTCTTGAACATTTAGTTCAGTCTCAGAATTTCTTCTCTGACTCATTTACCTATAATGGTTTGTGTGAGTATATGGTTTGCTGGAAATATAATAAAATACTACATTTAATACAGTCAAGGTAAGCAAGTCTAGATCCATAACAATGACAGAGTGGACAGAGATGCTCACCGTGCAGGCTGATTTGTATTCAACCACATCTGCTATGTATGAATTTGCACATCTGTCTGAACTGCTATGAGCACACCCCTGACAAGCTCTCAAGTGTCTTTTAACCCTGTGTAAAATGCCAGCTACCCTTCCCCTCATTCGCATGAAAAATGAGGGCTTTAACTCTTGAGCTCAGACATGGAGCCCATATAACGAATCCATCAAACCCTGACATGGATTCATTTGGATCAATTAGGGCCGCTCGTTTGGTAGGTGCGCATTTTAAGCAATCGTTTCCAGCCCAGACCCCTCCTTTTGAGAAAGATCAGAGGCTGGAGCTTAATTCAATCCCGCTGCCGCTTTAATTGACCAATTTAGCATTGTGCTGAGAGAAGCTGTCCATTTAGAATGAGGGATGTGCGGCTAAGGAAATAACAGGCCTCCTAATACCACACAAGAGCAAATAGGAGATTTGTCAATGTTGCCCACAAATGGAGCCAAAGCGATTTGGCTAACCTAAGATAGGTTAGCATAGTGTGTTCAGACTCAAAGAGCAGAGCTGGGGGTTTTAGCTCAATGTTTAGTCCCAAGTGGTAAGAAAAAGAAGAAGGTGTGTCAATACTGAACAGAAGAGCAGATGACATTAGTGATGCAAGACAAATGAACACGAGGCAAGTTAGCTGGGCTCATTGTGCAGTTTGGTGGTGTTTGTGAGCTCGGCAACAATCACTACTTTGAATATCAAAGAGTCTTTTTTTTGTTGGGGGCCACCAATGGATGAGTGCTCATCAAAATACAGCATGACACCAACTTAACAAAGTAGGTAACCAGAACCAAGAAGAGAACAGTACAATGTATAGTTAGTAATTCACAACCAAACACCCTACAACACATCTGTCACTAAGCCCCAATAATAATCTTTTTTATCTGCCTTTTATCTTTTATTCATGTAAAATCAACCTTGTTAGTGTACCGTTGACTTTGAAATAACGAGAAAAATATCAGCAGGTAACCATTGCCAACTTTCTGTGACTTTTATGATTACACCCTTTCAAATAGAAGAGGGTGGTATTATGTGTGCCACCCAAGGCCAGCAGTAGGCCCTGACAACCCCCTACTGCTCTCTCTTTGGTTTCTTGAGGTAACCAGGGCCCCCTGTCATGAACTGCCTTAGGGTCTCAAAACCTCTTTATTAGCCTGGGCGCAAACCCTTTTAAGGAAAAGCCCACCCAGGGCCATTTTGGAATGTCCGGTAATTCTTCCTCACTTGTTCAGGGGTGGGCTTCTTTCTTCGGACCCCCCAGTATCTCCTTATTGCACCTTCCTGTCACTCACCATTGCCCATAGCCACTCAGACTATTTGAGCGGCTGCAGACACGCTCCCCGTATGGCCAACGCTTATAATGCTAATTTAATCTGTTCATATTCAGATGCTAATCGAGCTACGCTAGCTTTGGAGCTGTAGTGTTTTTTTAGGGCCCGTCACAATAGGTTGTGATTTCCTCCTCTCTCCTCTCCTCTCCTCGGTCTGTTTGGAGTGCTAAATACAATCTGCTCTCCTAGTGTGGTGCATTTGACACCCCTGCACTTGGCAAATATGAGTTATGAGTTATTTATTGGCTACTATTCATTTCAAAGGAGTGGAGGGGAATAATTTAATGGTCCTCTAGAGTAGTCTATCCTGTCATTACTGGATCCCTTTAAAATTTGAGGGGGGGTGTGTGATAAAACACCTAGGGGCTAGTATTCATGCATATAATTTTATGAATACATTTTCATTCAGTGTTTAGTTTACAGAAAAACAGTGCAATCTGAATGTGCCTATCACAGGGCCATAACTGGCCATTTCCAAAACATTTGAAAAATGATGAAAATTCATTGTATAATTCTTCCAAAGCATTTCAACTACAATTATTTCCTATTTTTGTCTTTGGACCCAAAGAATGTTATATTCTTCTCCATCAAAAACTCTACTTTCTCTTTCTATGACATTAAATACGCTCTTTTCTCTCAAGTACTCAAAGAGTACCGTCAATCACAAAACAAATGACCCAGTCACTGCCTGGGCCACATTAACCTTATCAGGAAAAGGTGCTTTATACGGCCTTATACAGAGATTTAAACCCCAATTCACTGGCAGTCTATCCTCCATGTCTTTAATAAATGGGGGGCTGTGGAATTAGAAAAGGCGTATGGAAATATTTAATTAAGGAGCAATCATGGCTGTGGGTGATTTTCTATTTAAATCTCGGCAACCCTTCCATGGAAAAAGTGGGAATTCTAATTAGATTAATACCACTATGCAAATTTATGGCATTTTCGAAAAGGCAGAGGCCACAACGTAATCAGTTGAGTAAATAAGCGGGAGGGGCGTGTGTTTTTTTTGGGACTGGGGGTTGGATGTTGGTGCATGAGAGTAAAATATTTAGAAACATGATGGAGCAGTTCCATTTTCTGGCTCTTGCCTCTCTTTCCAAAAGATAGCGTACACATATCCTGACTGTAGGAAATAGGGGGGAACGGTATCATACTGCAAAAACAGATGCACAGGAATTCATTCATAGCTAATGAATATTGTGTCTGCTCAGAAATGTGTTTCTGCATGTTGCAAGAACATCGGCATCCTTCACCATGTAAATGCCTGTAGTATTTTGAGTCTAAGCCCATTAGAGGAAAACTTTGCTCTGTAAAGAATGACTAGGCATTCTGGAAACAGAGCCTTGCATGTGGTCATACGGCATGTGGGCCTGAAGTCATTATGCCAACGACATTACCAGTCTGATCTCATCAGATGCCACACACTGACGCCCGGGAGGCACAGCCAGTGCGGGCCGTAGTGCCAGCTCCAAATGGGATTCTTATCTCAGCATCTCTCCTCACCATCAGTCGCTGCTGAAGATGCAAAGTGCCATATCTGTAACTTCATTAGACGTGTCCATTACATCACACGGACGCTGTATTAGATCAGCTGGGGGAGCGGATTTAATCAACGTTCATTGGGGTAATATCAAATGGGCAGCTCTCTTGTCTATGTCACTTCTTGTACATTTCTTCCCTTTGGCTTGTGATATCTTTGCTATATAAGGATCTTCAATGTGACATCGCATTTTAATACATCCATTAGGATACAATGTTACACCTTTTATTTGATTGGGTGTCTGCTCTTTTAACATAAAACGAATTGTAGTCACAGGATTTACATCTGGAGCAAGATATGCCCTAGACAGTAAAAGGTACTGGGAGTTGGAGCAAACACCACAAGGTTCTTACAGGAGATGAATTAACTGTGAGTTGACATTGTAAACCAACACACCCTTAACCAGCTGAGCTAATCATCGTTGTTGTGGCAGGGGATTTGTGTACGAGGGCAGGGAGATGGGGGGAGTTGGGTTAAAGGTCGCAGTAACAGATTAGGTGTCCAAGACATTCAAGGCTTCAATGAGCTGTAAGTGACAGAGCAGAGAGAGGTGTGGCTCTGCATGTCTATGTGTATGTGCATGTGTGTTTGAGACAATCCTCGAAGGAGGCTCATCTAACATCCAGAGGGAAGCCATGATGGAGTCCTGCAGTACCCCAGGGGCCTCCATGCCATCTGCTGCCACAAGGCTAATACCCCAGCAGACGCTTCAGCCTCTGCTGGATTAGCCACGGTTGGACAGGAGGGAGGGTATCGTGGGGGCAGGGGTGAAGGAGATGGAGGATTCTTTTACCCCGGCAGGGTGCATCGGGCTAGTGGTAGGACTGACCTAGGGGTCTGGCTGGATGGGTGGGGGAGATTTTCAGCAGAAGGTGGATTAGGAGAGGCAATTGGGCAGAGAGCTGAGGGCATCTGGAGTGTGAAGGAGACTAACTCATCAGAAAAGGCAAAAGATTTGATTCACCATATCACAGAAGTACAGTATTTGCCTTTGTCATTCTTGTGTAACTAAGTACCAGAGTATTTGAGTTCTCAGAAAAGCGTGAATTGTTTGTTTTATCAAATGGGGAAGAGGCGTAGATGAGGCTAGAGTCTGATGGGGAGGCATTACGGCAGACCATTGTATAATGAATTAATCATCAAAGTATCATTAGTGTGTGTCGTGGTTTATGATAATAAGACTACAATTACCATCTCATATCCCAATCGTTTTTCATATACGGCACTTTCGATTTTTCACTCCAGTGGTAACACAAGCCTCCTGTGGAGGTCGGAGGGGTTGGGCTATTTCTGTGTATGTGGATGTGTCTAACTGTCTCTGTTGTGGACAGTAACATGAGACACCCCATGGGGAGATCGGACAGAGACCATCTCTTAAAAGATCAAGAAGGAAAAGACTAAAATAGCACTTTAAAAAAAAAAAAAAAAAAGCATATGAATATCAAATGCATCCAGAAAAATGTAATTTTTGTAACTTACGATTGGTGGACGCTGCAATTGTAGAAGACAAAGTCCACACTGGCAAACTTCTTGCCTGTCTCCTTGGATTTCAGATAAAGCTTCACCACCCGCTTGTCACCTGCACAAAACAGACACATGATAACATATTTAGAGCAGTACTATTCTCTAATCTTTAAAGTTTTAGAGAAAAATATAACAAATTAATTACCTTAAAACCTTAAAAATCAGACGCAGTAACTCAATTTATGTGACAAACTGGTTGTATATTAAAGCAATTTATTCATTGACACATTGTCACACTTTAGAGTTTCAATTGTATGACCTCAGCAGATAAAACGCACACACACAGAAACACTGTAGCTTAAGCAACACACCACTCATGTCACACCCACCGTAGGGTGGCATTAAAAATAGCAGCACCAATCAGTATTTAGATGCCAGAGCTGATGAGAACTCATAATGGCGCGTAATGGCCTCAGTTGAAGAACTACTGGGATGTTGCTTTGAGGAAACTTAGAGCGCACTATCTGACATGTTTTCACAGCTTTGAATGTCGATACCAAAGAATTGTGTGACAGAATTGGACATCAAACAGGTGAATGGTCTCTGCAAAAAAAAAAGGAAAAAAAAGAAAAAAAGATGCAGGTATTTTTAAATAACGATAAACGACACTGAAGCTGCTACTTTGAAAAGAAGTTAAAAGCGTAAAAAGGCGCGTTTAGATAGAAAAAAATAAATAAAATGAAACTGACAGCAGTGCATAATGTGTGATAATGGGAATTCAAAACCATTTCTATTTTCAGTAGATAAATGTAGACTTATGTTTGTTGCTTTGAAAGGGAATGTGCGAGCGTTATTGGTGGCGACACAGTATTCTGAATATAGAAGCACTAAGCAAATCGTCTTGTAACATTAAAATTCTGTTCTCGTCACAGCACAACTCTAGACTTCTCCAAAAGACCCCTTAGGAGGAGACACATCAGCCCATGTCTATGAATTTACAGTATACAGTGCTATAGATGGAGAGGGAAAGAAGGGGAGATGGAATAAAAAGACATAAAAAATATGATGAGAAAGTGACTTGGAAAAATAAAAAACAAAAAGTTTCAAACAGAATAATGAGTGTAAACATAAGAAGAGTTCATTACTAAATTTTTCAAATATTCCTCACCAAAAACTCTACATATTCCCACCCTGCCTGCCCACTACTACCACCCGATGACCTCAGTGCCCCGCTGACTTCATCACCCCTCGCCCTTCCTTTTCCGACCTTTGTTCCTTGTGATTGGGATGACATCCCGGACGGAGGGAGAGAGGCAGAAGATGTGTCCACCCTGGATTCGTCCCTCCGTCTCCACGTAGTCCTCGAAGGAGCAGTTGACCCCTGCTGACAGATCGGGCACGTTATGAGCCTGGAGGACCAGCTAGGGAGAGAGAGAGAAAGCGAGAGTGAGACAGTCAGAGCAAGATCAATGGAAGGACATGGTGTACATGGATTGTTATAAGATATGACATGAGGGTTAATGGGGGTTGGGGGGGTTGGGGTAAGTGTGACAGTAGGAGGAATAAAAGAGGGTTAGCGTGTGTATATGTATGTGTGCGTAGGTCACTGCAGTAGCTATTACAGCAAGGTTAATGTGTATGTGTTAATGGGCAGAAAGAAAGTGGGGCAAACTGTAATCACTCAAACCTATGTGGTTACATTGAGGAGCTGCTGACAGAAAGAGAGCTCTCATGAGCACACACGTTCTTAAAGATTTGCATAATATAAATGGCAAGGCTGAGAAAAGCAAATTCCTAACTAGATCTACATGTACATGATTAAAAGATACAACCTTGGTGTAACACTCCGAAACTTTCACATGACTAAAGTAAATGTCCACTGCAAAATTTATTAATGATTGAGGTAATGACACTGACACTAAAAAAAACATCTACACCAACTACAGCTACACAACGTGATCTGTCTGCTGTCGTTACCCGTCTTCTGTAACGGTCTTTGGTACTGTTGTAGCAGCTCGCCGAAGGAGTTGTTTTAAGCAGTGATGTGTTCTAAAAAACAGAAGACTCTGTAGAAATTGTACTTCAGATTTAATTGCTACAACAACACTTAAAATTCATAGTCTTATCCTATTGTGATGTGGAGTTGCCCAATTAGATGCATGAGAAAAACACTAGTATGTTTCTCCTGTTTTGTATACTGCAGAGGAGAATTAGGAGGAATTTTTCGTAAAGAAAAAAAGATGTATTTCTGAGGCATTTCACTCAGAAACGTTTATCACGAATCACTTCTACTTTTGGGTCCAGAAAACACATGTAGATGTAGATGTTAATGGTAATTATACAGCCAAAAGGCAGATCTGTGTCTCAAACTCAGAACTTGGAGCAGGTGGAAATGAATCAAGGAACCACTGTTAAATAAACTGGAGGCATATTGTTTCAGACAATAGCATGCTTCATGGAACAGGTCTAAACCCTTTGCAGTGGACACTGACCTAGAAATCACAAGGCTTTTATACCTGAAGTTTTATCCCTTTTTAAAACGGTTCATGGTGTTTTCCAGGTTATAACGCAAAAATGTAATTTCCACTACAATTGGAGACATACCTGGACTTCAGACATGGTGACAGAGATGTTTCTTGGCTGAACAGTGAGCTCCACACACTGCCTCTGGTCAGAGGCAAACCTCTGGGGCTCTCCTGCTCGTTCACAACGGTCCTTACGTGAACAACTAGGGGAGCAGCAGCAAAAGAGGAGGAGAAAGACAGGACAGAGGGAAAGAACGAGAGACGGGGGAAAATTATGGGAATTATGAGAAGAGAGGTGAGGAGAAAATGAGGAAAGAGCAGATGAGCGAGACAAGAGGTGAAAGGAGGAGAGAAGGGAGAGAGGAAATGAGCAACTGTTAGGCTAATATGACAATCATATTAAGATGACAAACATGCACAGCCATCACCGTCACACAGAAATGGGAGCAATAATACAAGACAAATAGGCTAATAGCTTCCCCCAGCCATTACTGTAGGCCTTTACATCATAACCTTATTGGCCCTGACATTTGGGCAAGAAACACTAAGCTATATGAACATCCAGCCCCCCACATCTTTTCAGTTTAAAACGCCACTCAATTCAAAATTCTCAGGAGATATACAGGCAATCATTAAAATTTCCCTGAACCGTAAAACGATACAATTCCTACCTGCTGCATATCAACGAGGTCAGCAATTTCCCCTCACTAATTAGGACCCAACTGATCCTGCTCTAAATCAGCATACAGCCTCGTATCATAGCAGTTTTACTATTAGGTATTTATAAAGTATTAGCTAGCACTACACCTTTGCGCTAACATAAACTGGTCCCGGTGGTGAGAGGAAAGTGCTGATGCGGCGTTCTGCGAGACCTTTAACGATAAGAAGGGGGAAAAATGCTAACTGCATCCCCCGCGCAGCAGCCCCCCATCCCCTCGTTTAGTTAGCCTTCATTCGCGCTCAGCAAGGAAAAGCTGTCGCCAACCACTCCCCTGAGAATCACTAACACAAACCAAACACACACACATACACAGTAAATAAAAGAGATGCACAAAGGAATGCACATGTTTTCTCATTATGGACCTCTTTTCTTTCTACTGCTCCTCTGGTGTGTGACTGTGTGAAAAAGTGTGAAAAAGTGTGCTCATTTTCCTAGAAACACCTGAGTGTGTGTGTGTTTGTGCGTGTCTGTGTGCGCGCGCGCACGTACTCCCCATTCAATTCCACTGTTGATTGAAACTACCATGGCTCTTAATAAGATGTGACTAAAAGCACCAGAGGGCTGAAATGAGGCTTATAAATAATTTGCCTATTAATACTTGCCCATTTGGTCGCAAAAGGCCTCAACCAGATTTGGCAACACTATCAGGCAAGAAATGAGCAAGCTGCATTCAAGACACGAGGTCAAAACGGAGGGTTATCACTGGTTTAAGTCCATTTTGACTGTGTGTGTAATTCAAAATGTGTATGCATGTGTCTCTGCTGAAATGGAGAAACCCAAGTGGCGTGTGTGTGTGTGTGTGTGTGTGTGTGTGTGTGTGTGTGTGTGTGTGTCTGTGTGTGCACATGTGCCTTGAGGAAAGACAGGTTGGTGATATTTTTTCCAAGTTTAATTAATGCAGCGGGAGATGGCATTATGCCAAATACTTGAGGTTTTCCAAATGTGGTTTAACATCCTGTCACCCTTCAATAAATGTAACTGTTCTCACATTCTCCTGTAGGCACACACACACGCCCTCAAATCAAAACGGAGAAAATGGAGAGATTACATACAGACACAGTTTTATAACACTACACTAGTGGGTGAAAAGATTTATTTTCTGAACCTAACCTAACCTTTCTCACTGTTACAAATCTAGCCTTGAACAGAAGCAAACAGATTTAGTACAAACACCCAACAATAACAGTAGAAGCACATAATCCTTAATCTGTTGCCAAAAAGTTCCCATGTAAGAATCAAAAAGTACATGTGGTAAACCAAGTTCACAAGATACACATAACAACAAGCTAAATACCACCAAGATAAATGAGAGTGTCAGTGACGCAGGCTGCCAAGCTGTGTTGTTATTTATGTGCTATTAACAGGTTTAGCTGGTTGACAGACTTACACAAGATAAATGTATCACTTTACTGGCAGGGAGCTTTCACATAGTAGAAGTTCCTTTTATGTATCATAAATTTGTGAGTAATTAATTAGTGATAGAAAACATTTTACTAAAATTATTACAAGGTGTTAAAAATAGTTTCTGAGGTCGACATTGTGTCTTTCACTGTATTATTCTGCTGCCTGCCATGTTTAGGTGCTACACTTTGTTCTCTATACCTGTCAGCCTATCTAGGTTTCACCGAGCAATTGGACAAATGTTCAGTTCAGTTAAACATTACATGGACAGGTAGTAAAACAAACTTGTTTCATGTACAGTATATGATCTACACTTAAAAGTGATAAAGAGTCGTCTGTGTAAAAGGCATAGCAGGTCATTTTCCTGCGGCTCAGATGACAGTGCAGTACATCAACAATCACATTTCAATATAGCTCAGGAAAACGGAGAGAAACACTCATTTGGTTTTCAAGTTTTTCCGGTACAACTGAAAAGAACGGTTTTGAATATCAGGGTTTCTCTAAGATTCAAAAAGTTAAACTGCTTTCGCTCAAGCACGATCAGCTGACACACCTAAAAAAAAAAGAAAACACCTACACACTTCTTCCACAGTTATCTAATATACGATGCATGGGGCTGCCAGTGAAGGGTACCAGGTTGGAGTGTGTTAATGTGTGCATGAGTGTTTGTGGCACTTACACATTGTGGAGGACACACCATCCACAGTGAGGGTCTCTGGAGCCCAAACACTCCCCACAAGTGGTGTACTGCTCGCAGCTCTCCACTGGAACTCTCCCCACCTAGAGACAGAGAGGGAGAGAATAGGGAGGTGGATGAAGAAATAATTATCCTTGTTGTAATCAAACTCGGAAAATGAGCCCTATATTCAGCTAGATGGAGCGTTTGACAACTTATCAACTGATTCAATTTCAAACTTGTGCTCAGCAAATAGTCAGAGTGTACATTTGAGTCTGCGTGTTCTGTGTGTTCACCCAGCGGTGTGTGACAGCCTCCAGTCAAGCGTGAACAGGAGAGGCATCGCAATGCATGCTGGGAGATCTGACAGGTGGCGGTGGTAACAGTGCTGTGATTGACAGGTGACCTCAAACACCAATGGGAGGCAGATGAGCAGAAGGCCATACACTCAGTGTGTGCGTTTGTGTGTATAAGTGGCTTTCTATGGTTGTGTGGACAAATTTTTGTTCGAAACCATTGTTGACCAGCCCTCAAAACTTCAAAGGGCTGTTTGAGGGTTACGTCTTAAGGGTTAACGTTAGAATTAGGTTTAGGATAGGATTAGAGATTTATTTTTGATAGTTGAGGTTAGGGTAAGGGGCTAAGGAAAGCATTATGTCAAGTAGTGTCCTCACAACTATAGAAAGACCAACGTGTGCGTGTGTGTGTGTGTGTGTGTGTGTGTGTGCACATGTGTGAACATGTATTAGAAAGTGAAGGGAAGTGTCTGAAAAGAGGCTGTCCAGTAACGTCTTGGTGCATCTGTGTGACGAGTCTCAGTGTGTGTGTGTGTGTGTGTGTGTGTGTGTGTGTGTGTGTGTGTCTGTGTGTGCGCAAGCACGTGCATTCAGCCACATTGGAAGTACGAGCTTGGTGATAGGCTGCAGATGTTGCCTAAGAAACAAGATCAAGTGTTCAAGTTAGGCTTCCACTCGGGTTAAAGGTGATGACATATGGATCACAACATGGCTCCAATGGGCCTGAAAGTGTGTGTTTACTTCAAGATTTTCACGAGTGTATGTAAGTGTGTGACAGACACATTGCTAGCTTATGCGCAGAATGCTAGTGTGCCACAAAGTAACCGCGTGTTTACACAGCCGTGTGCACATGTGTTAGAAGTGTCAGCGCCACATTCTTCACTTTCTTCACCAATGGGCCCCAAGTTGATGAGTCCCTTGAACCCACCCTTTATGATGTTAGTGTGTGTGTGTGTGTGTGTGTGTGTGTGTGTGTGTGTGTGTGTGTGTGTGTGTGTGTGTGCATATGAAGTTGCCACTGCAGGCTAGTTTTAAATCAAGCAATACAGACTGAGCTGGCTGATCAGTAAGTAACAGCAGTTAACAACCCTACCCCTGGGTAACACTATTATAACACAGACACACACAGATATAACCATGAGTACCCTGTCCAAGTGGTATGTGGGGACTAAAGTGGTGTCGGGCCCAGTGGGGGCTGACTTTTTTATGAGCTACGGATGGGAGGGGGGAGACAGAGAGGTGTATGGAGGGATAAGAGAAAGGAAAAACATGGCAGAAAGACAGCAGAGGCTTGAGGTAAGAGATAAAGCTGGTTAGCCAGAGGATGGAAACCGGGCGGAGAAAGGAACTCAGCACTGAAATATTAAACTGGTGCTGGGATTCCTCCGTGAGCTTTAAGTATAACACAGATATGAGATAGATATGACACGACGGAACTCATTTATGCTCTGAAAAGTCCTGTATCAGACTGGCTTTGGGGCTCTTTGATGGAACAATATTGCTCAAGCAGAGAGGAGACAGACAAAGCCCTTTTTTTCTTTCTTTTTTTATATTCCCTTCTTTTCCCCACTACACATTTACTTATTTCTATTACTCTCTATATTCCTTGCATAGGTTTCTCTGCCCCTAAATCTTCTTTTAGAGATTCATCCTTCCCTGAGAATCTCATTGATTCATTCTGAAGACTGAAACGTGCTGTTACTCTTCCAATTACAAGGCAATACAGACCTCAGTATTGTAGCTTTCTAGCTGGCTTTCTGCCCAGAGAGAGGAAAAGACAGATGAAATGATGCAAACGAGCAATAGTCAAGACCGGAGGGGGAAGAGAGGGAAGTGGTCATCTACTAGAAGTAGTGCTGGCTGGATGAATGGATGAATAGAGGAAAAGAGAGGTGTGATGGAACACACGCACAGGGTGAATTGGCGAGGACACTGTGCTGAGTAGATGGGATATGGTGGCAGACGGCCGCTATGTGTCATTGTCAGAACAACTGAGTATATATCCTTTCATCTGAAAGGAGAGCTGAAAGAAGGATGAAACAAGGGACTGGTATGTCTTAGATAATAAAAGGATGACAGAGGTGGAAAAGGAGTGAGAATGAATGAGCAGATGATGAATAGATGGTTGAGGGAAAAGTAGCTATAGCTGTTGATGTGATTGACACCTTGGGAGAGAAAAAAATCATCACAGGATGTCTTTCATATAGTCTATGATTTTAAAAAGGAGAAAAATGGAGAGAAAGCGTAAGAATGGTCTGTTCCTCATATTATCGAGGACGCCAACCAATTCCCCCTCTCTTCTCCATAAATCATCATGACTGTGATTAAGGACAATGGTCCACATAAATCATACCAACACTGTGGGTCCTTGGTGAGCTAGCATAACCTTATCACTGCCCTGTGTAATGATAGATATAGACTATTGTTCACAATTGTCCCTGTACTAGTAGTAGTGAAGACACTATGTGCTCTATTGAGTGGGAGTGGCACAGAGCTGTTGATGTGGTAGGGCGGCTATGACAGTTGTTTTTCCCAGTGGGGATATTAAATGCTTTACTGGGGCCGGGAATGTACTTGTATAACTGCATGTAGATACAAAAATGTGTGTGTTCATGTGTTGGGGACACTGCCTGCCCACCCACAAACACAAACGCACACACGCGCTTGCACACGCACACACACACACACACACACACACACACACACACACACACACACACACACACACACACACACACACACACACACACACACGCACACACACGCACACAGATGCACACAGACACACACACACAGACACACACTCACTGTATCCCTCTTTCTGTCTCTTGATGACTCTTAATACGCACACGCACACACACACACTCGCTGTCTCCCTCTTTCTGTCTCTTGATGACTCTTTTAATGAAAGCCAATTCCCGACAGTGTGCTACATTACTCCTTTAAATGACCTTATAAACCAAGTCTGCCATCTCCTCTCTCTTGCCATCTCCTTATTTACAATAGCATCCACTGCTATAACTCAATTCTCCTTTCTCACTGTCTCTTCCTCTGTTGTCAACCCTCCACCCTGACCATAGCGCAATGCCATGACATCTCCTTTCTGCTATAAACTTTCCACCTTTTCTCTCCAATCTGTTTTTACAGAGAGCTATCACCTGCCTGTAAATGTCCAACTAACAGGCTTTGCGACAGTCACCCCCAAAACCTAGAGGACCTGTAAAGCTTTCAGCGTGGCTTTTCATTGGTTGTTAAATCAAAAGACATAAAAGGATCGGCCTTGTAGTGGCTTCCTTTTTTAACATTCAAACACAGGGATAATCTATAGTAGAGGAGAAGCAGAGAGGTCATAGCCAAGACGTCTACCAGAAGAGAGCCTCTTCTCTGGGTCATACTGTCATTTTCAGCTGTTTATAGATATCTGCTTGAGACTCATAAATTAGTAATGCCCATGCCTCCCTGAACAACTACCACCAAAACTCTTGTGCTTAAATCTACAGTAGAGGAACTTGGTTTTACTGAGAAGCTTTCAAGGGTCAAAATATATGATTCCAGTGAAAGGAAAGAGTATACATATGCATACAGTTAGCTTTCTTTAATAAAACTGTATTTTGGGAAAAAATGTCACATTCTGTTGCAAGAAAAAATTCTCAGAAGTCTCACAAACCTTACTCTGTAATCTTAACTAGCTGTGGTTAAGATCAAAAAGAATTTGGAGAAAGAGTCCAATTTAAACAAAAATTAAATGCAAAACGCATTTTTCTTGCCACAGGTTTTCTGTAAACAGCAGGAACAGTTTAGGGAAAGTGAAAAAGGTGAGGAAGAGGATGAGGAGAGGTTATCACCTGTCATCATCCTTCCATCACTTCTTCTTTGTTACCTGCCACTAACCACATCTGCATTAATTTAATAATGTCCAATCATCATCCATCTTCTTGTCATTTAATGTTCAATGGGGGGGTCTATCTATCTATATCTATATCTATATCTATATCAATCTATCTATATATATATATAGATATATATATCTATATATAGGGGCTTACGAGATCAATGGCTGGCTAGGAGCTAGGAGCTAGAAGCTCGATGTGTTGACTGACTGGAGATAAGAAGGAAAGCAAACAAGATATATATATATCTATATATATATATATATATATATCTATATATATATATATACATATATATCTATCTATCTATCTATATCTATATCTATCTATATCTATCTATATCTATCTATATATATATCTATATCTATATCTATATATATCTATCTATATATCTATCTATATATCTATCTATATATATATATCTATATATATATCTATATATATATAACTATATAGTCAATAAATGCCCCAGGACGACAGAGATGTAGAAATAAAGACAGATAAAACTGGACTTGTATGTTAGGGTGCAACTGTAGCTGCCAAATTGTGTTGTGGCTGTCATTACTGTGCAGTGACTGTAATTCATGTTGTCACCTTCTGCTTTGGCGTCAGCCTGTCATGCCAACAATAGATCATTAGAAATGGGAGTTCTACCCGCCCTTACTAGCATTTCTGGCTAACCCCTAGGCAGAGTCCAATATGACTCTCAACAGGGTGTCCATGTACGTGAGCTAGTTCTTCCAATGCTGGAATACCTGCTCAGGGGGGGCCAGTGGGGGTGGTTGTATTAAAGGCTAGCTTAGCATGTGTGCATTGACTGGATTGTAAGGGGCTTACGAGATCAATGGCTGGCTAGGAGCTCGATGTGTTGACTGACTGGAGATAAGAAGGAAAGCAAACAAGACTAGCAGGGTTTGGTACTGAAAAGGAAGAAGAGGTGCTGAAGGATGGCTAAAGAGAGGGAGGATGGGTAAATGTTGTGTAGTGGGAGAAAAGAACAGTGAAAAACAGCAATCACATCATTGTGTTCCATCGAAAAATCATCTGCTGTCATATCCAATTTGATGAGTGATGTCCAAATACTGAATCACTGTTACACTGCAACGATGTTATGGACAGATCTGGTCATTGTGGTCAAGTCAAATTGTTTGCTGCAGACCTGTTTTAGTGAATTTGGTCTTTGTATGTCACAGTGGGAGAAAATAGTGCCCACTGTGATAGCTGTAATCTCTTGTTTTCTCTCTAAAACTCACTCGCTGCAGTATTTCTTATGCCCACTGCCCTTCCTGCCTCCTTCGCTATATTTATCTCTCATATTGTGTTTTGTCTGCTGTTTGTGTCTTTTTAATTTATCTTTTTATCCTTTCTCCTACACCAGGCTCAATTATTCATCCTTTCCTTTGTTTTTCCTCTTCTGAAATACTGTTTTCATCTATTCTTCTATACTCCATTCCAGTGAAAACAAGAGGCAGATAACACAACTTATTTATTTGTCAATTGTGTGTGCACATATTGTGAGTTTGAGGCCAATACAGATGACATCTCAAATTCCCTTCTCCTAGGAAACTATGAGCTATGAGAGAACAGATATACAGTACACAAACAAGCACCCACGATAAGATTATGCTGGAGCTGTAGGAGTGCTGTCTTACTATATGTGCGCGCGCACGCGTGTGTGTGTATGTGTGTGTGTGTGTGTATGCGCACACGTGCACCTTCAAACTTATACAGAGATACCTTCAAATTTGGATACCTTCAAGTTTTGAAAAGTGCTTAATAAATCTTTAAAAATGCATGAAAATGGCTCCAAAAGTCAAACATACATCTCCTGGTCCTTATATTCTAATCTTCTTTATTTTTAAAGAACAATTTATTTTTTCCAACAAAAAAAAAGAAAAGAAAGATAATATGATGGGCTTAAACCTTGAAGGGGCTAGGTCTGAAGTAAGAGCAACATTAAATCAACAGTGAGGACTGGCTACACAGACAAATTAAAGTGAAAACCCAGAATGAGTAAAAGTTTGAAAAATCAAGATGGGGGAACTCATCACTCTTCATCGCTACTCTCATCACATGGACATTCCCATTAACTCTTCCAAAAAGAGCTAATCTTAAACTATAGGTCAATACACACTCACTCTTTGTGTAGCCATTTCTCCATAATACTCTGTCCTTCCTGTGAGGGACAGCCTGATAGAAAGAGAGAAGAAAGAGAAGAATGAAGTGGAATGAGAATAAAAGAGGAAAACTAAGAGAAGGACAAAAGAAGAGACAGAGATTGAAAAACCACAGAAAACAAAGAATTGGAACGAAGAGACTTTAGAGAGAGAGAAAGAGAGAGAAAGAGAGAGAAAGAGGTAAATGTGACTGGCTAAGGTAGACAGGCCTAGGGGTCTTCTAATTAAGTGAGGATGGGAGAGGCCGGCTGCCTGGTAAATGACTCTGTCACTTTAGTAAATGGACTTGGTGAGGAGTGAGGACCCACACAGCTGGCATTTCCATTAGCACTGCCAAGCGACCACCATATATACAGACGGAGAGAAGCAGAGGTGGGGGGGTGGAAATGCTGCTTTTCTTTATATGTTCTTGAAGGAGTTGCTGTGTGGAAGTCATGCCTGGTAGGTGTATGGACAGGTGTGATTGCAGAGAGCTGGAAAAGAAGTGAGTAGAATAAACAAAATCTGTCTGATTGATTTCAAGTTAATGTGTATGCTGTCATTCAGGATGACGTTTATGAAGTTTTACAGGAGCTTTTGAAATAATACAATAACAAAATTGCAGTAGAGAGAATTGGTTAATAATAATTATGTAGTTTAATAAAGTGATGTCAAAAATGAATCCAAAGACATGTGGAAGCATCTTTGAAGACCTGATTAATATTTGTCATGTTCTTTCTATGAAGTTAGCTAATGTTGCCATATTCCCATATACATGATATTATTATAAACTAGTACAATATAACCACAATTAATGTGAGAGATACTTATTAGTATTGAGACAATTAGTCAGCTAATTGATCAGACTGAAAGTTAAAGGGGCAGTCTAGCAATTTAGTATTGCAAAATGGTCAAACCTGATGCAGCAGAGGAATAGAGATCCCAGCTTTTGGTCTTTAGTATGGGTCAAACTCAGGGTTATTTTGTCATACTTGACAAAGTCCGGAAAATAAGAGCTAAAGAAGACATTATACAACTGTTTTCACAGGCTGAGTAGTCTCAGAGACATTATAAGAGAGAGACAAACCACTTAAAGAATATAAGTGTGTTACACCAAAGATGGCAGTTTTGTGTTGTTTTTCACATTTTATAGACAAAATGATTAAGTAAACAAAACATTAACAAATTAATCACGAACAAAAGCACAACAAAAAATTAGTTGCAGCCCTACTTATAATGCACAAATGTCCTTCTAGCTGTATGTATTAATATCATGTTCGTTCTTTTTGTAATTTCTAAATACTGGCAGAAAAATTGCCTTTCCACTCTTCCAATGAGCTTTTCCCCATTTGATACTTAATAACCGGGTCTGACGAGGCCTGATGTGCATGAATTTGAAAAGAAATTTAACTAAAATTCAAAACAATTCCCCGCGCTGTCGTGCATGAGCGACACTTCACTGTTCTACCCAGAGTGGCTTGTGGTTAAGGCACAGGACTCAACACAGTGATGTACCACTCGGAGCGGCTCCGCCGGCCATGCCAGCTTTTGATTGGCCTCATTCAATGACAATCAGTCAGAGCCACATCTTTCTGCCCCAATCACTGTCAAGCAACAGGAGGACCGATCGTACGGCCGATTGATAGTGACTGAGAAGAAAGGGGAGGAGGGGGAGATAGAGGGAGAGTGAAACCATTAACCTCCCTATCCATTTCAACCTCTTTTCTAACCCTATCAGTCTGCTCTATCACGCCATCCTTTGGGAAAAGACGGCAGAGTAAAACAGAGAGAGATGAGAGAAAGACAAAGCTATCTCTTGACAGCTAGACTTCCATTAGGACCGATAGCATCACGCCTAAGACAAGTGTCTGAGCACACTTTTCTGATGGGGCACGCAAACAATCAAGCACAGTTTGTTTTTGTTTTTTTAAATGGGAAAGACCGCAGGAGAGAATGATATGACTAGAAAGAGAGGTGTGACAGGAAAGGCAGGAAACATAATTAAGAGAGAAAGAGAGAGAAAGAGAGAGAAAGAGGTAAATGTGACTGGCTAAGGTAGACAGGCCTAGGGTCTTCTAATTAAGTGAGGATGGGAGAGGCCGGCTGCCTGGTAAATGACTCTGTCACTTTAGTAAATGGACTTGGTGAGGAGTGAGGACCCACACAGCTGGCATTTCCATTAGCACTGCCAAGCGACCACCATATATACAGACGGAGAGAAGCAGAGGTGGGGGGGTGGAAATGCTGCTTTTCTTTATATGTTCTTGAAGGAGTTGCTGTGTGGAAGTCATGCCTGGTAGGTGTATGGACAGGTGTGATTGCAGAGAGCTGGAAAAGAAGTGAGTAGAATAAACAAAATCTGTCTGATTGATTTCAAGTTAATGTGTATGCTGTCATTCAGGATGACGTTTATGAAGTTTTACAGGAGCTTTTGAAATAATACAATAACAAAATTGCAGTAGAGAGAATTGGTTAATAATAATTATGTAGTTTAATAAAGTGATGTCAAAAATGAATCCAAAGACATGTGGAAGCATCTTTGAAGACCTGATTAATATTTGTCATGTTCTTTCTATGAAGTTAGCTAATGTTGCCATATTCCCATATACATGATATTATTATAAACTAGTACAATATAACCACAATTAATGTGAGAGATACTTATTAGTATTGAGACAATTAGTCAGCTAATTGATCAGACTGAAAGTTAAAGGGGCAGTCTAGCAATTTAGTATTGCAAAATGGTCAAACCTGATGCAGCAGAGGAATAGAGATCCCAGCTTTTGGTCTTTAGTATGGGTCAAACTCAGGGTTATTTTGTCATACTTGACAAAGTCCAGATAATAAGAGCTAAAGAAGACATTATACAACTGTTTTCACAGGCTGAGTAGTCTCAGAGACATTATAAGAGAGAGACAAACCACTTAAAGAATATAAGTGTGTTACACCAAAGATGGCAGTTTTGTGTTGTTTTTCACATTTTATAGACAAAATGATTAAGTAAACAAAACATTAACAAATTAATCACGAACAAAAGCACAACAAAAAATTAGTTGCAGCCCTACTTATAATGCACAAATGTCCTTCTAGCTGTATGTATTAATATCATGTTCGTTCTTTTTGTAATTTCTAAATACTGGCAGAAAAATTGCCTTTCCACTCTTCCAATGAGCTTTTCCCCATTTGATACTTAATAACCGGGTCTGACGAGGCCTGATGTGCATGAATTTGAAAAGAAATTTAACTAAAATTCAAAACAATTCCCCGCGCTGTCGTGCATGAGCGACACTTCACTGTTCTACCCAGAGTGGCTTGTGGTTAAGGCACAGGACTCAACACAGTGATGTACCACTCGGAGCGGCTCCGCCGGCCATGCCAGCTTTTGATTGGCCTCATTCAATGACAATCAGTCAGAGCCACATCTTTCTGCCCCAATCACTGTCAAGCAACAGGAGGACCGATCGTACGGCCGATTGATAGTGACTGAGAAGAAAGGGGAGGAGGGGGAGATAGAGGGAGAGTGAAACCATTAACCTCCCTATCCATTTCAACCTCTTTTCTAACCCTATCAGTCTGCTCTATCACGCCATCCTTTGGGAAAAGACGGCAGAGTAAAACAGAGAGAGATGAGAGAAAGACAAAGCTATCTCTTGACAGCTAGACTTCCATTAGGACCGATAGCATCACGCCTAAGACAAGTGTCTGAGCACACTTTTCTGATGGGGCACGCAAACAATCAAGCACAGTTTGTTTTTGTTTTTTTAAATGGGAAAGACCGCAGGAGAGAATGATATGACTAGAAAGAGAGGTGTGACAGGAACGGCAGGAAACATAATTAAGAGAGAAAGAGAGAAGTGAGGTTTGATATATTAAGTGTCAGGGAAACTGTCCTTCTCTGGGTATTTCGGCCAATATCTAAGCATATTTTCTACTGTATTTTTCTACTGTTCTCTACTAAGAATTTAATGTCATTTCTCTTTTTTCCTTTCTCTTCTTTCATATCATAGGGCTAGGTCAGCAACTAACAACTCTTTTTTTTACCTATCAAGATCAAGCATCGCCTTTCAAACTGTAGCTTACTGTCTCCATTAACTATTTAGTGCTTTTTTGTAAAATGTTGCATAATTCTTACAAATGCCCATCAAAGTGTACTATAGCCCAAAGTGTCGCCCTCCAATCTCTTAATTTACCCAAACAAAAGTCCAAAACCCAAAGATATTGATTTTACTATCAACAAACGGCAACAAATCCTCATATTTGAGAAGCTGGAACCAGCAAATGTTTGGTGTTTTGCTTGAAAAGTGACTAAAAGTAAGAGGCCACAAGTATAATTGGAGAGCAGGCATGTCATGAAAACTGCACGGTAGAAACATCTCACTCTCTTATTCTCTGATTTGTATTCAATTAATTTCTGTATTTGAATTGCATCACATTTTCTTCAAATTTGATTCATTTTCAAAACCCCAGAGTTAATATATTCTAGCTTTTTTCAGATGATTATTGATTTGTCTTAAAAAAGTTCTACTAAATAAATGTACTTGGTAGGAAAGTAAGCTCATTGTTGCTCAGAGAAATGTTATGACTGTTTAAATGGGTTTCGGTTGCTGTTGTTCTCTGTTGTTCCGTCCAACAAGTCTGGTTTAAGATATAATGCAAATAATTCCTTGCACTATTCTCATAAATTTGAAAAGTTTTTTTTTTTTTTTTTTAAACTGCTAATGAGTATATTCCCAACTAACAGTACAGACATTTGTGGTTATAAAAATGAATAAGAAATGTGACACCTACGCACGTGAGTGCATGATTAACGATGTTGAGTATGCACTGAGTGTATGTGTGCACTGTCTTGTGCTGAGAAAGGTGCTATAATTGTTTGAACTCTTGTAAGTGAGCGCCATTTACCTACACGGCTAGGCCCCCGCACCGCACCTGCACCAGTACCCCCACCCTTCTAGTCACAGTACTCTCATCTTCGGCCTCTCTGCACTAGGTCTATTAACATTTACATAACAATGACCACCTCCTTGCTAAAACTCTGTATGTGTGTGTGCATGCGCGTGCGTTTGTGCGCATGGTATAGAGGACATACGAGTAGTATTCATCAAAGCTTTACACCGTCAAGTCAGTGAGTGGGAAAAATGAAACAGGAGTCATGCTCATAAATCTAAATGAACAGGTTGGATGCTTAGTGGGCTCAGTTCATGAACGAATGTGACAAAAAAAATTATAAAAAGCAAGTGGGTAAAAAAGTTCTTCTTCTGCTAATGCTATTTAAATAAACCATAGTTGCTGTGTGCTACACATGCTCTCTGACTGATAAAACAAAGTGTCAGCCAGTAGCTGATGTTTGAACGCTGCATTATGTGCTTGTTAACTTTGGGAATTCCTCCGTCAACCAGAGTTTGATAAATTGTGGTAAATTAATCTTTGAGCTACTTAGAATTGACTGATTAGCTGTATCCAGTTCACTAAAATGTCAGTCTTGATTGATACAACCAGCTGCTTATTATGTGTGTTGATGTCACTCTGTGCTAATGTGTTTGCTAATGAGATTGGCAGTGAACCAGTAATATGTGAATGTAAACAGATCGACACACACACACACACACACACACACACACACACACACACACACACACACACACACACACACACACACACACACACACACACACACACACACAGAGGATTGATGTCAGATGAAACCCTATGGGTAAGATATTACTTGATGAGGCCTTGTTGAGTGAGCCAACAACACAATACAGACCATTGTTTGCTATTGTACGTACTCAAACCAACAGCTTGTGAATGGCACAAGCATGGAACATGTGTTCCATGCTTGTGCATGAATACAGATTCCTTGGAGGGATGTGAGTTGTGGTGAAATGTGGAGGGGGAAATCTCTTTCAGATGCTGAATGGAAAGTCAGACAATAGTGTTAGCCCACACAGGCGAACACACACACACACACACACACACACACACACACACACACACACACACACACACACACACACACACACACACACACACACACACACACACACACACACAAATATATGTTTGAATGCTGAGTGTGTTTACAAATGCAGATTCCTATAAAGACATGCAGATGTGGTTGAATCAACACACAAACCATTACTGGTACAAAATGGAATTGAGCCATAAATGCTTTTATGTGCTCAAACACACACGTGCACACACACACACTGTACCACTCAATGAAGTATCCTTGACACTTGAACATAACAAACTTGTTATTTCATGCATACACATAATATATCTTTTCCCTCCACTGTATCAAGCCATCCAAGTCCTTCTCGTCTGTTTCCAGGACGATCAGACTCGCTCAAAACACAGTCCCCCTTCCCACATTGGAGGAGATGAATATTCATGCTTTCAGCAATTAGCCAGGACTGCTCAGTAAACCGATATCATATGCATAGCTGCCACCAATCAGGGATAGGAATCAAGAACTGGTTTCTGTTGAGAACTGGTTCCAAATTGTCTGAACCATCGGAATCGTATGCCTGTGAGTTTATCAATTCCTTTTATTGATACAGGCATGTTTTTCTGACAGTCAGAGCTGTTGATCTGCATCTCTCTCTAGTCTGTCTGTCTCACTAACCTCACTGAGCAGTGCATCTCTTGGTCTGTCTGTGTCTTGCTTTCTTGCCAGCGACTTTCAGGGCTGTGTTCTGTGACTTCTTTGCCTGACAAAAGTGAGTGTTGGGGCAGAGAGAGACGAGGACAAAAATCTGACTTCATTGTTATACTTTGTTAGTATGCAGGTCACACTAAACATCAGCCATAATAGAAAAAAAGAGAATTCTAGCAGTTGCAAGACGGCTAAGCTTTTACTTACAGTTTAGAGTTGATTTTTGACTCGTAGATTTGTGATAAGCCAGTTTCCTTTGGCAGATCTGGCACTTGACTTTTTTGGGGTTCATCTTCATAAATTTGGAAGTTATTCCAGATGCTTGACTTTTTAGACATCTTGGTGGCATAGCTGTAAATTGTAAGCCTGTCACATGGTAACTGACCCCGTGTCAGGTCTGGTAACGGTAGACAAGAGCTGTTACGCACAAACCTATCACTAAGATTAAATGTCCTTGAGTCTGAGAACTAAAAATATTTCATAGTGATGCATAATGAAAAATCTTGGATTCCTGTTTCTTATTTCATGGGCTATTTGGGATTTTTATGGTAATGCATATTATAATATTAATAAAAAATAAACAAAACAAATGAACGCAAAATTTGAATAATGATTTGGACGTCAATGACTATGGCAATGGTAGAAGTTGCAAAGCTCAAAGTCATTCAGGTCAGTCCCTGTTGAGTGAAAGGGTGACAATGTTCTTATGGAATCTTTTCACATTTTTGTGAAAAGAAAAAACATTAGCTACCCGGACGCATTTAACAAAGTTTCTCATCTGGATGCAAATATTTTTCAATTTCCGCCAACAATAACGCAGTTTTGCGATATGAATAGGGCAATGTGTCTGTGAGTTAATGGATCCTTATCAATAATGTCAAAATTTCTAAAATGTCAACTGGTGCAGACCTTTACCTGTCTGCTCACACCCAGTAAAGTCAAATAACCAACAACAAACTGCAAGCACTAAGTAACAAACACAAACCCATTCAACATCGACTGCACTCAAAAATAAACTGATTTCAGTTTCCTGTAATAACATACTGTCTCATCAAACACACACACACACTTAAAACACACACACAGCAGGACGTCCTCTCCTGCTGTCATATCCTCCATTGATAATAATGACAGTGATGAATATAGCTGGAACAGAGCGAGTCATAAATCATTGGGCCTCGCCCCTTACTCTGACTCACTGCCTGGGCCTTCATTTGTGTGTGTGTGTGTGAGAGCATGGGGGGACTTATCATGGGCTACGCATCAGTGGATATGTCCAGCGACACCTTAATGTGCTTGGCTTGTCTGAGGAACCCCCGCAGGCAACTAGACAAACACACACACACACACACACACACACACACACACACACACACACACACACACACACACACACACACACACACACACACACACACACACACACACACACACACACACACACACACACACACACACACACACACACACAGACATGAGAAAATAGGAAAAAGGGAGCATGGCTGCATTCCTCACGCAAGCTTACTAGTATGTCTGTGTGTTTGTGTGTTTGTGTGTGTTTGTGTGTGTGTGTTTGTAGCACTGTGGCAGCCTCCTTTAGCTCAAAACCAGCCACCTGCCATCAACCCTCAAATTTTCCTCTTTCCCTTCATCTATCCATCCTTCTCTCAATTTTCCACCTGTCTCCTTTGAGAAAGACACAGAGTTTGTGTGTGTGTGTGTGTGCGCGTGTGTGTGAGAGAGAGAGAGAGAGAGAAAGGACCAGAGAGAGGGGGGTGCAGCAGTGATAGCGAGAGATCATTAAAAACTTGGGAATGGGAATAGTAGAAGCCAGTTGAGAAGGGAGGACTCAATTTGGGCTTAGATGATGGGAGCGTATGTGTGAGAGAGAGTGTAAGTGTGTGTGTGTGTGTGTGTGTGTGTGTGTGTGTGTGTGTGTGTGTGTGTGTGTGTGTGTGTGTGTGTGTGTGTGTGTGTTGCAGCCGATGCGCGGATTTATAAAAGCAGGGATGGTGGGGGCATAGCAGCATAGATGGAGGGCAGAGGATAAAAGATGAGAGTAGGACGGAGAGCAATAGAAGGGAATTGCCCCCTCAAGTCATTAATGCTAGAAAGGGGGTTTAGCTAGGAGGTCTGGCAACCACAGCCCCCCCCCTTCTTAACCCAAGCCTGCTAACCATTAATGGGGATCAAACACACAGCAAGATAAAGGTGTGTGTGTGCGTGCGTGCGTGCGTGCATGACAAGAATATCTGGTGAGTTCTGAAGAAAAGGGCATGATGGGAGGTGGATGGAGACAGGCCGTCCTTGAGTGTAAATGGGGGTATGGATGTGTGTGTGTACATAAAGTGTGTGAGCCTGAGCGTATGTTCTTGTCTTGGACTAGTGCCTATAAGTAAAACTGTGCATCTGTGTGTGTGTGTGTGTGTGTGTGTGTGTGTGTGTGTGTGTGTGTGTGGTTGCATGCGTTTGTGTGTCCCTCATGCCCTTAGCTGCTCTACCAGCCAAGATAAAGCGGAGCAGGCCCCCAAGTCACAAAGACATGCTCACAAAAACACTTACACTAAATGTGTCACCACATATTTCTGCTAAACCTATTTCAAAGTCTGATCTTCAAAATTTTTAGAACAATAAATGTCCATTATTATTTGTTTTGTTTCTAATACACAACTACAGTGATTCAACTTTCTCTTCATTTACGTGCTTCTGTACGTTTAGAGTGTGCTTTCCACAATCACATACTGCTTCTAGCGATCCATACAGTTACTACTCTACAAGAAATATCTGTGTTATTCCTGCCCAAAATCTTAACATTGTACAAGCATTACAGTGCACAATTGTATCATAAAATTTGCCTGTTGCACCTCAAACCTTGCTTGTAATCTAAGAAGGCAACATGTACACTAACAGTAAAGTTACTGAGAGGAACTGTCAACACAATGCAAGTAATGTTAGCATTAGCAGCTAATGCTTGTTTTACATTAACTCAGCTCCTGCCAGTTACTGAGCTCATATGTGCCCATTCAGCATTATTCAAAATACCATACTCAGGAAAACGTCATTGACCAATGAAGAGTGGTAAACAATTCCCAGTCAGCAGCTTTTTAGACAAAATTTCTCCTCCTGGCCAAAGTTTCCCAGTGTCAAAGTACGCATGTTTATTATTCAATTGTGTGGCAAAACACATCATTTTCTGTGATATTTTTGATTCAGTATTTGAAATTAAAAATGAGGAAATAATTGATTTATATTTGTCCCACTTTTCACACTTAAAAATTTAAAAATCTCAAATCCTAATCACGGATGAATACAATCAGCTTTAAAACAGAGCCGAATCATTACAAATTAATGTGTAACATTTCTGTACTGGATCATGGACTGTGTATCTAGACATGTATTCAGAAACTGAGATGGAGAGATACACAACCTTAGAACACTTTTTTTCCAGGCACCCAAGGAGTGATAAATTTGACCTTTCAGCAAGAACAACCAGGCCTGGGTATCATACCTCAATAACTCTTGAGTAGCAAGTGAAGTATCAAAAACTAGCATTGAATACATTTTGGCAAAGTTCTTGTTAGACAACATTAACAGGAATGGATTAAAAACTTTGGTATGTTTTTTCTTGGTTGGTACCAAAAGTCATCATTGGCATCATATTGGCACCCATGTTGAAAAATTTAAAACACTACCCTGCCATACCCACGATAGTTGTTTATTTGGAATACAAAGTGTGTATCATGGCTTTCCACTTTAATTACTGCAGCTTAAGTAATTAATAACTAGCCTTTGAAAAAAAAAAAACATTCTATGGCCATGCAACAGAATTGACAAGACTTGCCTCAAACACCTTTCCCTAAAAGACTTCAGCCACATATCTCTCCCTTTTTTTTTTAATCAGACGGTCTTTTCCCATAGCCCGTTTTAGATCTATTAAATACAGACAAATTCACATCATGTACAACCCCACTTTCCTTTCTCTCCCCTCCATCTCTGCTTCCTTCACTCACCACACTAATGAGACAGAAAAACGAGAGGAGCAGCTGGGCCTGGGGAGCGACAGAGAAGCGACACGCTCTCCTCCTCCTCCCCCTCCCCTACCTCCTCATCTCACCATCAAAGTAGACACAGTCCTCGCCAGCGGTGGGGCTGGTAATGACCGCAGGCGCGCGCGCGCACACACACACACACACACACACACACACACACACACACACACACACACACTACATGTGACCTATAACACACCCAGTATGTCTGTGTGTGTAATGTCTTGATTATTAGAGAACCGTCATGGTGGTAATGTGGTAGCTGGTGTAAGTGTAGCTGGTGTGTGTGTGTGTGTGTGTGTGTGTCTGTGTGTGTGTGTGTGTGTGTGTGTGTCTGTGTGTCTGTCTGTGTCTGTCTGTGTGTGTGTGTGTGTGTGTGTGTGTGTGTGTGTGGCTGTGTAAGTACATCCAGAGGGGATGAGTTGTGTTGTGATTGTACAGTGGGTAGGAGGGTTAAGATATACTGTAATGGGGTGAGGTCTGCTTTGGACAGTTGGTGCTGCTGTGTTGCAACCATGCAATACAGCAGACTGGCATATATTTGTGTGTGTGTGTGTGTGTGTGTGTGTGTGTGTGTGTGTGTGTGTGTGTGTGTGTGTGTGTGTGTGTGTGTGTGTGTGTGTGTGTGTGTGTGTACAGGCCTGTGGGTACACCCAAATAAAATATGTAACTGGAGGCATGTATGTTAACAAGGCCCCCATGCAGTCTCCTGTGGTAAGTGCCATATTAACGTATGCTGGACATGGAGGCTAATGATGGCCACCTACATATACCAATCATTACAGCACATGTACTGTGTGTGTTTGCCTCACATAGGAATTTCATAAATTTAATTCCATGTGACTTGTTATGTTGCCATTTGGTTCCTGCATCACAGCTGCACAGAAAGATGTATTATATGCAGTGGAGTTTGTGATTGCATGTGTTTCCTAATTTGTGCATCTTTTTGAGTGCATCTCCCACGGTGAACTCACCTGTCTATCAGTCAATGTGTAGATGTACTGCTGGTCCGGGCTGAACAGCATGTCTCTCAGTAAGGGACTTCCTCCCTCACTTACGGTCACCTTCTCATACAGCACTGCTGGTCGGTTTGGACTCACAGAATTCACCAGGATCTACACGGGAACACAGGAAAAACATATTTAGAAACACACTGAAATGCTCATACAAACATTCTTATGAATGTACTTTAAAATGTTAAATACATATAGATATATGATCCCTCACCAACAGTGATATGCAGTATTGTATTTATTTTATTATTATCATAAAACCCGACAGCAGCTGCTTTACATTAAAAGTTTTACAGTAAAAGTCTTCAAAAAGAAAGGCATGAAGATAAAAGACATGGTAAGGGGGGCTTTTACTTTGAAGCAGCTGCAGGCAAGAGTGCTTGAGTCCTGAATGATAACCTCTTGCTTTAAGACAGTCATGGTATAGTGTTTAAACAAAGCTGAAAATAGGTAGGTTACTTTTGTAAAACAACAAACATGAATATGTCAATAATATTTGAAAAAAAACAAAAAAAAAAACACAATGCATTCATTTCCTCTCTTTTTCATCACATGGAGGCACAATGACACAATGAAATACCAAGACATATTAATCTTTTTTCTTTCTCTCATCTCATATCCCCCTTGCAATATCCATACAAAATGTATCTCACGCTGCTTATTTTCCCCCAACCAAAGTTTTAACACACTGTGGTCTCTATGTATGTTTCCCCAGCTGGGGAAATAGGCTGAATTTGCTGCAGGTCTAACAAGTGGTTATAATTATAGTGGTAGGCAGCATGAAATTATCAAAATTTTGGAAAAAGGTTGAAAGCGTCTGCTTTACAGAGCCATGTAAACAGTTTAATTGAAAGGCTGTGTTAATTGCAGTATTGAATACAGTGTTACTGTGAACAGAGGAATGATGACAGTGGTAGATGCATGGGAAGGAACATTATTGACTGGATAATGGCATTATTACAACTGTTGAAAAGACGGCTCTATTCAGCACTTGGGAAGAACTAATGAAAACAACTTTACAACTGAAATTGTGACAAAAAGTAATGTGTATGAAAATACTGCAGTCCTGTAAAAAGTCGAGAGAGAATAAGAGTGAGTCACTATCTTTCAGTTTCAATGAAAACTTAATCACCCAATACACCTGAAGACAAATATAACTATTTATCTCACAGTGCAAGCAGGCGCGTTCACACACGCGCACATTCACAGATGCTCAAATTTTCTTTGTGAGCTTTGGCGAATAATTTGCCCGGATATGGAAAGTAATGGTTCAGATACAAGATAGTAGATTGGCTGGTTGGGATGGCTGTGAGCCAAAGTCATCTCAGCAGCAAATGAAAAGCGCAGAACGACAGTGGGGGGGCAAGTATCAGCTCTGCATTACAGGTCTTTGTCGATTCGCACTGCTATCAGCCCACAGTGACAAGGAGGGGACAGCAGGCAATGACTAGCTGGGAAATGATACTGAACACACACACACACACACACACACACACACACACACACACACACACACACACACACACACACACACACACACACACAGAGACAGATATGCATGCACTAATATGTGCTTTGATAGATATGTGCACACACGCACACGAGCACACACAAAGATAGAAGGAGAAACACACGGATGGATGCTGAGCGCACACACTTTGTGATGAAAGAATTTATTTACAATCTCACCAAAAGAAACCAGGGGCAACAATTCCATTATCTCTCACTGCTTGTGTGTGTGTGTGTGAGAGAGAGAGAGAGAGAGAGAGAGAGAGAGAGAGAGCTCATAAGGCTGTGATAAAGCACTGAAGATGAGAGGAAATATGGATGTTATTATCTAGATAATGGGCCAGTAAACAAAGGATACATTTCCTTCATGGATGGCTCACATCTAGACGTCCACGTAACGCACTAACACACACACACACACACACACACACACACACACACACACACACACACACACACACACACACACACACACACACACACACACACACACACACACACACACACACACACACACACACACACACACGTTGGGCAACACAGTTTTTAAGTACAGACAACTGGAATAAGGAAAAATGCTGGCTGACAAACAGAGGTGAAATAATAGTTTTCTGTGAGCTTCCAGCATAATTTTCTCTCTCACTCTAACAAAAAACATAAAAAAGGGGGGGCATATCAGTTGGTAGACACATCTATCACTGGACAAGACAACCAAGTCCAGTTCACTGGCTAATGACCAGTCCCAGCCTAGACTGGTTTTGCACAAACAATAATACAGTGAATAAAAGTCTGTCTTCCTGTCCATCTTCCTATCTTCTGTTTGTGTCCATCTGCTTGTCTGCCTGTGCATCTTCCAGTGTGCTGAATCCCACTTTGTCCATTACTGATTCCAATATGACCTCGGACAGGACCACTACATCTTACAACCTTTTCTCTCCTGTCTTGGTCTCCTTTTATGTCTATGTTTAACTCAACCTTTCGCTCTGACTCTGAGTATGAACTTCATATGCAAAACATTTGAAAAATAAAATGTGTGGGGAGATCGACAAAGGTGAGAAAGTGAGAAAAAAAAGAAGAGCAGGCGAGAGACAGTAGAAGACGTGTGAAAACAATAAATCGTCTCAAATTGATTTATTCCATAAACTGGCCAGAGAATATGGAATCCAGGGAGAGAACAAAGGACTATGTACAAGCTGAACAGATGGATGGATGGATGGATGGATGGATGGATGGATGGATGGGTGGGTGGGTGGGTGGATGGGTGGGTGGAAGGATACATAAGGAACGTTTGTCTAACTGAATTAAACAGAGCTACTGCGCTTTGGAATCGAGGCTACAATCTCTTAACCAGGTTAACGACGGGGGGGGCCTCTACATTTATGAGGGTTTACAGCTTCTGCTAGATGAAATTAGCATGTACAAAAACAAGTATGTGTGTAAGAGTCCAGTGAGTCTGTGTGTGCTTACATGCCTGCCCATATGTTTGTCGGTTTTCACATTTATCTACAACCACCTGTAGTGTTTTAACATGCATGGATCTGTTTTTTCACACGTGTATAAATTCACAGGTTTATGTTTACATGAATATAAATGCAGACCTCGATGTGAATGTGTATGTGTGTGTAAGCCAAGTCCAGAAATCAATGCAACAGTCAGTGATGATGGGAGATGCTGCTACTGTCTCATTGTCTCCTTTGTATTGCTCAGCTTTCTGCTAAGTGCTTGATGGATGGATTCAGAGTGATGCTGTGTTTCTGTCTTCAAGAAAAGCCCCATATCCCCTCTCTTGGCAACATGTATAATGTAACATTAACAAATCCTAAACGCATTAGAGCCACTGTCTTAAGTAAGGACATAGAGAAGTAATGAGAGAGGGAAGAGAGGAAGAGGACAAAGGAGAGAGTATATGAGTGGGGAATAATGAGGAGTGAAAGCCACAGGGAAAGAAACGCAGATGAAAAATCGGTCTTTGCATCTCTTGAATTGTCTCTGATGCAAAACTCTAAACTCAACTTTTCGTAACTACTACTCAGAGTGTTTCCATGACCTACAATAACTGTTCCTTCCTGGAATGTTAATGTTGTTTTTCAGCTCAGCAAAACTGGGAATAAAAAGAGATGAAGCAGTAATGGGTGTTTTCCACTACAGTTGCGCTCTCTGGAGAGAAGTGGCCCTACAATGTTGAGAACACTGAAATCTACAATCTAATGCAGTAGTTGAGCAAAACAAGTCGTAGAATAATATCAGGTGCATCCCTATAAAGTGTCCCATTTCTAAAACTCAACAACATTCCTCAACCTACCCAGGGATTTCATAACCATCCCTGTATTTCCCTGTCTGCAACATGCTTCTTGATTTTCAGAAACGTAGCATAATCCCTGTATGGGAACAGAGATTGCAACCAAATACACCAACACCACACCATCACCACAGAAAACTACCACCGCCCCTCCTCCTCCTCCTCCAACCTCCAACATCCATTTTTTTATCTGTTCTCTGCATTAATACCTCCCTCAACCCACCAATCCACCCAAAAGCCCCTAATGCCAGGTTTTATCTGTGCGAGGCAGGCCTGGTTAACTCTGATAGACACACAGGATAGTTATAGCTGGAGATAGGGAAGGCTTGCGGTGCGAGGGTGAGAGAGTTGGGCGATAAGACAGTGGCATGTCAATGAGAATGATGCCTGTCATAGCCGCAAGTGACAACCGATGGAGCTCATGCACATGAGAGTGAGAGACTTAGAGGCAGTGAGAGAGATCATCAATTGTGTGTCTTCCATAGCATATGTGCACTGTGGGAAGAAAAGACGTGAAAGAAACAAGAAGGAGGGAAAGAAGTGAAGGGAGCAAAGGAGTGACAAAGGACTCAAGGAGCATACACTGTATCAAAATACTGTTTCATACAGTAAATTAAAATACAAAAAGGGAAGGAAAATAAAGAAAAGACGAGGGAAGGAGGAGCTTCAATCTCTCAAAGACGAAGAATTAGCTTCACATGGAACAGAAAAGAATGGTCCAGGTGTCTTCATAGGTCTGTCTGAGGGCCATAACACACCAGCATGAGCACAAAGCTCAGGTAATGGTTGTGACATTTCAAAGCAGATTTGGACATGTGTTTGAACATAAAGCATACTTGGCTCACTAATAGCATGTAGAAACACACACACACATGCACACACACTACCTTTATTGAGGGGTAAACTTGACATAACTATGGCTACCCATGCATAATGGCAGCAGGCCCCACATTCCTGACTTTGATGTGAAGGGGGCCCCCCAAGCGTATGTGCATGTGTGTTTAGGGGGGCCTACTGAAGTGGGGAATTCAGTGTGGCCTTCTGCAGAACAAAAGGAAATGAGGGAAAGCAGCAAGAGGGCGTTGAACAGGGGAGATAAAAGCAGTCCTATAGTCAATGGGCTGTGAGAGGGAGTGATGGAGAGGGTAAGAAGTGTACAACAGATGACAATACTTTGTATTAGTGGACTCAAGTACCTAGGTGATCTTGTATAATGTACCATACCACTTGGTTTTACTGACCTGGGTCTCACAGTTGTTAATACTACCAATTTTTCATGTTTAATTTACTATATCAGTGATCTGCTTTTTATCCAGGAGGCACCCACCAGCCCCTCTTACAGTCAGTGATTCTTTTCTTTCTTTGCGCTTTTTCCGCTGTTAAAGATCATGTGATACGATCAGCAGCTCCAGAACAGCAACTAAATGGATATAGTGGTAAGATTATTTTTTCAACTGCTGTTTCCAAGGTCAAGAATAAACTCTGATCATCAGCTTTTCTAATCAAAAAAATAAATTCAATTCCATGAAATCGTAAAATCTTAACTGAACGACTTAATACCAATTTATCCAAAGATTTCACCCTGACCCTTTCACAGACAGCCAAATAAATTCATACAACAGTCACAGACATTATATTGGGCTCGGCGGAGACTACCTAATGACAGCTTCATGTAAACGTCTCCCATATCCTCTCTGTCCCTCTTTAAGCTGTGTTTTCTATCTCCAGCAGGGGCGTTCGGATAAAGGGGTGAAATCACTCATTTCCTATCTCACCGGGAGCTTGGCAGAAGTTGAGCGCAGCAAGACACAAAACAAATCCATCAATTGTTCTTGAACAGCAACAGTTGCCATTAGAAACATTAGAAAAACACACCTTTTTCTTCTCACTGAGAGTGTGTATCTTTGTTTTTAGGGCCGTTGTGCCATTTTCAGTAGGAGGACAGGACCACTAAGGAGGCATTAAGAACTTGAAACTATACTCAAAAACACACATGCACATGCAGGCATAGCAGAATGAGCAGTAATACGCTCATTCTTGTAATAAAGCTGCCATGCACTGTTTTTCTGAGAGGAGAGCAACACCTCGATATATTTAAAAAAAAAAAAAGCTCTGTTGGAGTAACTTGTATTATCTAGCAAAATAAATCTCCCTTACTGTAGCTCTAAAGTAGTGTGTGTATGTATGTGTATGAATGAGTGGTTAGAAGATGGGAGCAGATGGAGCCTCACACATGAGTGAATGATCGCCCCGATACATCTATGGGGCAAATCCCCCACCACCATCAACACCAAACACATACACAGTATACACAGCCCACGCATAGAAGAGCTCAGAGTAAACCTATACCATATGTGGGTCAGACAGTCAGCGACCGAGCAGCTTTTCCTTCCACCGGGACAGACAAAAAGCTATGTTGACAATGATGGAGGAGGCGGGCGCACGCACGCGCGCACGCACGCACAGTGGAATGTCAGTGCGGCTGCTATCTAAACACAGTGTGTGTCTGGAGCGGGTTATTTTAAGGTCTGGGAATGAGAGCAGATGCAAACATTAACTTGACTGTTATTTTAGTTTAAAAAGCTTTATTGGTATGAAATTTAACTGTATTTGTGAGAGTGTGTGAGACGAAACCCGGCTTTCTTTTTGATATATTAATGTATGTATATAGAAGCACTCAATAGACTAAAATAGCATAGATGGAGGAAACAGAGAGAAAGCAGGTGAAAGAAGACAGGACTAGGAGCAGCTCTCAGACAAAAACACACAATAACACACTTCTCCAGTGATTCTTCCATACACTATCACTCATTACTGACTCTAATGCACATACCGTCTGGTCTCCTGTACTTAAAAGCACAAAAATTTAAAGTTCTCAAGTGCTCGTCTAACAGTATCAATGCTCCATTAAAAGATTATTCTTACAAAAGTCGTTTATTTTTATTTTTTTCTAATGTTTCCACATGAGATTAGCACAGTCTTTATCTGCCATGATTATTGATAGTTTATTTTCCAAAAATTCTGTTATAAAGTGAGAAAAAGTTGAAAGTTGGTCAGAACGGGATGTGATTTCATGAGTACTTCATTCATCTTACAACACAATTGAAGCAGTGTATTTAAAGCACGGTTTTTGGACCCCTTTTTGAAGCTGCACCTGACAGGTTTTATCAAACATCTTGAAGCTTACATTAAGCACTCATCAATGAGTTCAAATATGCAGCTGTGTAATCCAGTGTATTCTGTCATGTCGGGTTACTGGCTATGCCAACTCTTATTGTCTGGCTTTGGTATTCACCCGCATGTCTACACCATGGTTATTCATGTGTGAGCCTGTGGCCTTTCACCAGCAGAGCTAACAAAAGGTCACATACTCACTCTCTCACACACAGACACAGACACACACACACACACGCACATAAACACACACACACACACACACACACACATAAACACACACACACACACACACACACACACACACACACACACACACACACACACACACACACAAACAGCCGCAAAACCTAACAGGCTGTGGAGGAACAGGAGGCGAGAAAAACAAAAAGGAGAGAAAAGGAACAAAACCCAAGCCACATCTGGTATAATTCTCTCAGCGCACATGTTTGCATACAATATAGTGTAAACATGGTGGAAGAAAGAGAGCTGCTTTAGCACCAAATTAAACCTATTCATCACTGTTAAGGCCTTTTAATCCTCATGCTTGCTGAAATTAAAAGACCTCGTCATCACTCTATCCCTCTATCTCTACCCGTGTCTTGCATCCTCAGACTTCTTCTCAATGCATTTCTCTCCTGTTCTCTCATCTCTCATGAATTCAGCTCTTTTCCCCCTCCTGTCTACCTTTCCTTCCTCCCTCCTCCCTCTTCTCTCCCTCCAAATTAAATGCCTTTAGCTAGCAGTCGTCAGATAAGTGTGTGTAGCGAGTCGCTAGTCACAGCGCAGCGGCAGCATGTCATCTTCCGACCATCACTAAATCAAACTAACTCAATCATCTGCATGGAGTTACACATACACACAAACACGCACACAAGGCTGCGAGTGCGAAAAGCACTGCATCTAGAGAGGTGCTTTACTATGTATGATTTTATCAGCTGTCTTGCAAACGGGGGAAGAAATTGCACCACAACATTATCATATACAATAAGATGAGACTTGAAGATAGAGCTTTCCAATTGAATGCCTTTTTAGTGTCGCCATTCAAATGAGAAAAGACTTCCTCTCACACTGAGGCGCAACACAAATCCCTTACGGGATATCTCAACCAAAACAATATTACACATTTACATCAAAGACTGCTGAGCGGCTATTTATGTTAAAGACATAACATGCACACACTTAAAGACTAGATTTAATATTTATATGGTTATGGGTATGCGCATATAAGAATGGCAAACTTGCACATGATTCCTACAATGACACTGCAATCTTTGAACCAATGCTAACCCTCCAAGCCACTGAGAAAAAGTGAGAGCTATGCTAACATGCTGCTAGCCTTATCAGACACAGGAAGGTGGGAAACTAAACAAAGACTAGGAAGAGTGTTAGATGCAATGAAGGGGGACAGATGTTATCATATACAGAGTGTGTATGTGGCTTTGAAGAGAGAAGTGGAGGACATACAAACACAGGAAGGGATCGGCTGGGGAGCAGTGTTTGTATTGAATGTGTGTGTGTCGGAGTGGGAGAGGTTTGGGTTTGTATGAAAGTGTGTGTGTGCATAAAGTGTGTCAAACAGTCTATCAATTTGCATGTGTAGCAGAATGCTTGCGTGCAGTGAATAAAAGCAAGTGTACAATTGTGTGTGCGGAGTTAATCGACATCAGTCACATTAAAAAGGCATCAATTAATAGCTTGAAGAAATGAAGTACATGACACATACATACACTCCCACTCTTGATGTGACACTATGCAGCATCACTTGACCCACCATTCACTGACTAGATCATCCATTCACTGGGATTACAGCGAATAGGACCTCATCCTCAGCTGTAATTACCAAGGTAGGTGTGGGTGTGTGCGTGTGCATGTGTGTGTCTTCCTGTGGGAGAGCCAAAGTGATTACATGGCCACTGGTGCCTCTAATAGCATCTTTTAGGGAGAGAGAGAAGGAGAGAGAGAGAGGGGGAGAGATGAGTGATTTCCATCTTTCTTGGGAAGGACCAGAATTATGGCGGAGGAATTCTCTGGTGGTTAAGATGTGGGCCTGTTTTGACTGTGCCGTCATTTAAGGGTGTGTGCTTTTGTGTGTGTGCTTTTGTGTGTGTGTGTGTGTGTGTGTGTGTGTGTGTGTGTGTGTGTGTGTGTGTGTGTGTGTGTGTGTGCGCCATTTATGTGCAGATGTTTGTAATGGATGTAACACAAGAGGCTAATAGGAGCCATGCCAAAACCACACCTCAGTGAAATGTGTGCCAAATCATTCCTGGCCACAAATGCCTGCCTCTCCTCCACCTCTTTCATTTCTCTATCTTCCCCTCAGTTCATTTTATCCCGAAAGTACTTCTTGTTTTTCTTCACGTTCAACTTCTTTCCCCTCCATTTTACTTTTATTTTGACACTTTTCTTCTCCACTTAATCCTCCTCCTCTTTTTCTTCTAGCTCATGCCCTCTCTCTCAACAGTATCTTCCTCTTCTGTTTTTCCAAAATAATAGCAACAAAATAAAAACCTTACTGAGCTTTTACACACACTCCACAAACACCCATGACAGAAAAAAAACTGAAAGAACAGAAAGAGAGAAGTCCATGTAATCAAAGTCGAAATTAACACAGGGTGCAAAATGGTAGAAACCAGTACCAGCAACATCATCAGCTGGCGACACAGAAGATGTTTTGAATTAAGAATAAGGTTACTGGTAACAATAAGAAGCTTGGTGGCTTAAATGAAGGGAAATTTTTTTGGAGGGGGGGATTTAGACAGAACACACATGCACAAACACAAATAACGTCTGGCAATTGTAAAGAAGGAGGAATGCAGATGGTGTTTAAAAATGAGCTTTTATAGTGTGGTTTAGAGCGATTTACAGCAGTGGTTTGCCTTGTGTATGTGTTTAATCAGTGAGTGGCAGTCTGCTAGCATGGTACACTATTCAGAACGTGGTCCTGTGAGTTTAGTGTTCCTTTAAGAAGAACCGCTACACCTTAAGACGCACACACACAAATGCCATCCCTTGTTCCTTCCTTGAGCTTCACTATTTCTTCTCGCTTTTCTTCTCATTTAATAAATAAAACATCAGAAAATAGTGAAAAATGTCCATGCCAATTCACCAAACCTTAAAGTGATGTGAAGTGAAGTGCATTTTTTTCACCAACAGTCATAAAGCCAAAGATATTCAATTTACAATTACATACAACAAAGAAACGCAGTGAAATGTCCCCTTTAAGCAGCTGGTGCTAGCAAATGTTGGACATTTTGGCTTGATAAAAGAAATTAGGTTAGTCAGACAGTCACATATAAAAGTGGCACAGCGAAATTCATCTGCATACAGCTTTCTGACCTTGTTTCTATTATTTCTGCACTGTACTGTACCATTTATTTTATTGAATGATTATTTAAATAGGAAAAAAAAAACTGTCTGAGCTAGCTAGCTTGCTGGCTACATGTAAGTTAACTAGTGTTAACTCTCAGTTAGCAAGCTTCCTAGTTTCTCATTAACGGAACTATGAGTTCACTGTTTATTCAAATGTATTTTTACCACTGATTCCTCATTAAAGTCTGCAAACCATTCCCCTTTTGTGGAGCAGTTTGAAAACTGCAGCAAATTTGTGTGTCAAAGTTCCCTTGCAGCTGAAGGTGCCCTTTTTTTTCCCTTTTGGACATAGTATTTATTACTCTTTGCCCTATTCACACACATAATATAGAAAACAGAGCTAAGCACACATTTAGGTGCAAACAAAAATGAGCATAAAACAAATTGCTTTTCTGATACAAAACACTGGTAATCCCTAACAGAACATATCTAAATTTAAAATAAATTTTAAAATAATGTTTCATTAATCAATTTCACAGTTACTGTCTGGAGAGCTTATACAAAACATTCTTAAAGATTTACAGCAAAGAGCATTCATTCTTTTTCCTCATCATCTAGCAAGTCCATATATTTCAAAAAAGCATTTAAATGGCCCCCAAACCTTTTCCCTACATGTCCCTTTTATATATTCAAGTAACTTTTTCTAATGGAAGACTTAATAGCGTCTGCCTAGCCCATTGTTTAATGCTTGGCCTGTTGAAGTCGCCCTTGTACATTCTGGTGTGAACGGGCCTTTAAAATTTAAAAAGATTAATCAACTATTTAACGATATTTTTTTTTAACGATATAAAATTATGAGTCTTTAAGAGAGATCACGTTGTGATAGTTATCCTAACAATAATTTTGCCTACATCATTGACCTGTCTTTCAGTGTCTGTTACACACTGTAGAGGGAGGTCAAAAGTGCAGACTCAGGGAATGATATAGGATGTGAGAGTTTAGAGATAGCTCTGTGTGTGTATGTATAGGTGTGTGCCGCTTCTGGTTTCTGTAGAGGAGAGGAGGAGGCACATTCCTGACATGACTGCCCTAATTCTGCCCCTTAATATACAAAATTATACTGCGTCATCAACTGCTTTGTGTGTCTGTGTGTGTTGGTGTATGCCCCCAAGTATACTATTGTCCCTGCCTCTATATGTGTGAAAAGACCTCTGTGGACACATATATGCACACACCAGTCTAATCTTGTCCACCAGCACACTCCATATGTCAAGGGGGAACTAGAAAGACATTGGCATAGCAAACTAATAACAATAAGTGCAGGAGAAAACGAAAAGAAAGGTGCGTGTGTGTGTGTGTGTGTGTTTGCATGTGCTGTGTCAGTTCCAGCACATGTCAAAAAGACACAGGATAGTCTCACGGAGGGAGAATAGGCGCACTAGGAAAGATGAACTTCGGTTTGAGTCAAAAACATCAAGATCTGTGTGTTGCTTTTGACTTTAATGGTGATGTGATATTTGATCTGTAGGTCTGGCGGGGTTTCTGCCGTTTAGCTTAACACGGCTGGAATCTGTTTGTGTTTGTTCATGAGGCAGAACGCTTGTTTTTCTTGACATGAGGCTAAATGTAATGCCTTCTTCTGAGAGTTGGAGAGAGATGTCCTGATGGATGAGGTTATGAAGTTGTTTAATGCACCGCCTCTGGATGGTGGAGACTGGGTGTGTAAATGTTTCAAAACTAAAAGTATCTACTGAACATGAGTAAGTGAACTTGAGCAAGTGCATTTATTGTGCACAGAGTGGTGAAGCGGAGGTAGTCTGCAGATTGTGTTGATGAAGTATTTTTTTAAGCAGAGTTTGTATGCACATATGGAATCAATGACTTGTGTAATGTAGCTATGCTATTTCTCACGACCTTCAGTGAAAGTCACCCATTTTGCATCTCCATCCAAGCAAAAACAACATCAGGTCCTGTATAAAACCAAAACCCTAACCAAGAATAACGGAAAGAGAAAGTATAACCGTTTTCTTCTCCTCACCCAGCTTTCATACCCTCATCTCTCCATACCCAGGTGAGGCCACCCACTTTTTGTCCCAGACTGCTAACTTTTTTTTGGGGAGAAGCCAGAGGAAAGTCCCTAGCTTGAGTTCGGGCCTGGTGCCACCTCTGAAACTGGAGGAGAAGAGGAAAAGGAGAAGTGGGAAGATTGCCACTGACAGGAACACAAGTGAGAGTCAGAGCCATGTGGCTTTCACACCTCCCCTTCACTATTTCAACACTTCTTCTTCCACCGCTTCATCTCTGTTCATTCAGTTTCTCCTTCTCATTCTCTTTACACTTTTATACATCACTCCATCTCTCAACACAGTTCCCATATAGCTCCCTCCCTCTCCCGCCGGCTCATTCTGCTCTCCTAGTGTGCTTTAATGGTCCGCAGGGGCTGTCTTGGCTACCGCCCACCAAATACATAACAAGCATGACTGATTGAAGGGGCCAAAAGACTGGACCGGACAGAGAGAGGGAGAGAATGTTGTTCTCCATCTGTGTGTTTGAGAGAAAAAGAGAGAGAGAGACAGAGGCAAAGTGGAAACGAGTGAGGTCCAGTGCAAGCTGAAACGAAACAATTATATAACTGAAGGATAAGAGAGAGACTGAGCAGCTAAAGTCCTCCACAGAGGGGACGGGGAATAAGAGACCACACATAGCTCTAACTGGACCCTTTTAAAATACACTAAACACTACACTGTCTGTGTATGTGTGTGACAGAGAAAAGGGACAGCTGTGGAGAATACATGGTGACATTTAGCAGATGTGCTGGTCATGCTTGCAGGCACATGTGCACAGGCACATACTAAAACTGAGACATGAGCAAGTATTATTTAATCCCTTACAGTCACAATATAACTCATTAAATGACGCCAATGGAAAGGAAAAATGAGGAAGTTACATTTTTGACATTTTTTCACCCAGGCCACCTCTACGTAAAAGTTTTGAAATATTTAAAATACTGTAATTTCTCAATATCTGACATTCCTTTTTCTTGGTTTTGAATAATTCTGATCAGCTAACTCAGCATCTCCTGTGGTCGACAGGCCATTTTTTGTGCTAGGTTCCAACTAAAAGAAACACAAAAGGTATTACCAGCCCCAAAGAAGAAGCTTTAAATTGATAAAGTCAAAGTAATCTTTAGTATAAGAGATGGAAAAAAAAAACAAGTACTGCATTGACAGATAATACACAGACACATTTTCTGGTGTGTTTTGAATACCAGCTATGCCACTCCTATTTAAAAGATGGATCTGTCCTGGCTGTTGTTTAGAACTTGATCTCAATTTCGATCTCACTCCAGCTGTCTCGGTGTGGTTGAACAGTGAACACAGACTGGTAGGAGGAGGTATGTGGTGTGTCCTGGCCATTTATACACCTGTCAACACCTGGTCAAAAAGTAAGCATAGATGCAAGTTTGTCCCTTTCAGAATGTTAGCCCCAAACCATGAAAAGAAGAATCTGAGTCTCTTCACACAACATATTGCTGCCTGTAATACCTGTTTGCAGGAAGGGATATCATTGAGGGGATTTGATAACAGTATAAAATTATGTCTCGTCTCCCAGCCGATGATGCGAGGTAAATTAACAAAACCAGAAAGCGGTTAAAGGAGCTTAGGGGTAATAAATCATTCACCCACCACATTTTAGTCGATGAAAAGCGATGGCAGGTACAATGAACCAGGAAGTGGCTACAGCTTTCCAGCCTCTCCGCCCAGCTGGGTATGCTTCTATATGTGGGCTGCAAGCTTGGCATGCTGCACTCAAATAACGTTTATTAATATCTCCACTGCTCAACTAGAGCCACTTTATACTGGCTTATGTAACCACAGGGTCACAGAGGGCATGGGTAGAGATAGACCATGACTGAGGAGGTTTACAGTATGCTCAAACATACAGCAATACACACCACTCTCTGCATCCACTGGAGTTGGCATGCATACACACACGCGCACACACACACACACACACACACACACACACACACACACACACACACACACACACACACACTCACACACAGGCACACCCCCACACACAGAGACATGCCATAGGAGCAGTGCCTGAGCAGCTGGTATGACCAGGTGGATGACAGATGCCCCGCCTCTGGTTTGGCTTGTAGCCATGGTAACACAATGGTGCCCGACCAATGGCTGCAGTTGCTGGGGAGGGGGCAGGGATGGGTTTGGTTGACACCCAAAGCTATCCAGATGATACAGCCCACCCACGTTCAAGCACATTCCTGTCAAATTATGAAAATTAGAAGCTGTAATCAACTTGCTGTATGTTTCTGTGGAAGCCTGATTTCATCCTGGGCTGGGTGGCAGTCATACAACTAGCATGAGCAAATTTGGCAACATTAAAATCAACAGGGACATTACAAAGAAAATCAGGAAGTGCTTGTTTGCAAACTTTGTAAGTTTTCGTGAAACTTATTTTAGATAGAGTTTGTTTCCAACATGGACAGACTACGTTTACATGATTTACAGTACATGGAACTTTAAATTAAAATACAATGTTGTAATGTGTTGAAAGGGCTGAAAGAAATGCAGAGACCAAGGAAGGACAAAAGAGGGCATGACAGAGGAGAAAAAGAAACGAGAGCTTATTGATGAGTGTGAGACCTTTCAAAATTCGAGGCTGCTGGCTGCCAATTACTAACAGATAATATGTGTGTGTGGTTTGTCTGTTTGAGAGAGGGAAAGAGATGAAGGTAAATACATGGAGAAAGAGTGCAGTTTGTCTAAAGTGGCGGCTGGGTCAACTCTCATTCCTCTATGTCAGCGAGGGAGGACAAGACAGCGGTATGTAGAGAAGGAAAGGGGAGCTGGAGAGAGGGAGTAGAAGAAAGCCAATAGGAAAGAATGATAGAAAGACAGTGACAGCAGATGATGAATAAGGGAGATGGAGATGCTGACTATTAGTCATTGGGGAACAGACTCGGGATACAATCTGAGCCTAGCAAGGAACAGAAAGGAAGGAAGGAGGAATGACATAAAGATAAATCTGTAGTCTGCGCTGTTTTTCTTTTTCCCTCCAACCAGCAAGTCTGTCGGTCTCATCGGTGTCTCCATGAGCGACAGTCACCTTGAACTGAGAACAAACAAACCAGAAAGTGATGGGGGAAATACTGACTCTTGAATACACTCAAAATTTTGGCCCTTAGTCCTTAGACATTTGCGATCATTCAAGTTTCTGATACACTCTGAAACTAACACGGATTTGGACACGGTTGAGTTTATACTACATTGGGCATTTGCATAGGCAGACGTGTTCACACAGTTCAGTCAAAATTTTTGTGCTGTACCTTGTGGACATGGGCAGATTAAATTAAAATGTTTCAAGCAGACCTTCACGACTATGCATATGCAGAAAGTATAATTTGAGCTTCACTCACACTCATCACTTGTTTTTTCCCCACGCAGAGAAGGGAGTTTTCTCTGTGTATTTGTGTTTTATTACGATGTTGCTGAGTTTGCAACTTTTCTAACCAAAACTGGTGGGGGCTGAACTTAGACCAGCCCTCTGAGCAAAACTGGTGGTTCAATGAAATCATTCAAAGGAGCGTGGTTTTCTTCTCTCCTACTCAGGACACAGCCATGACCATCACTTACATTTTGATGTGCACTCACCAGTGCTGTAATTGTCCAGTAGGCTACTCCTTATCAACAAACAGATAGCCTCCCGGCTGTCTAAAAGTAAGATGACAGATCAAGTGAGCAAACCCTTTATATAACAAAAGGAACTTGAAACACAGGAGTTTTGTTATGCAGACTGTCCAAATGTAATACAATTTAGATAGCTGTATCATCCGCTTATTCTCATAAAATGAGTCTGCAGTAGCCCCCCACTTGTTAGTGGGCTATGAACATTAGGTCACCAAAAAAATGAAATTCATGTAAATTTCATAGAAATCTGGCTTCTTCAGCAATGGAAGTAAATGAAACCTTGAAAGATAATCCAAACAGTTCCTACAGGTGAACCCAACGTTTGTGGATGACTTACAAACCCTCTGTCTGTACGAAGGCAGTGTTGGAACAAACTGTCTTACTACGACCTCTGATGCATAATTAGAACAAAATTGTACTGAAGGAAGTAGTTCTGTAAATTGCTGTAAGGATGGAGAGAAAAAGGCAAATGACAAAGGAAGACAGACTGGTCGGTCAGGGGTTCATTCTACAGCAAGATAATGATGCAAAATGTTAGAAAAAGAACTAGATTGGGGCTTCACATGAAGGAAGACCAGCAGAGTCTCCAGACTTAAATCCCATGGAGCTGTTTTGGGATGAACTGGACAGAAGGTGAAAGCAAAGCAACCAGCAAGTGCAACACATTTGTGGGAACTTCTGCAGCAGTGTTGGGATGAACTTTCAAAACAGTATTTGATTTCCATTGTAGAAAGAACGTCATAACTGTGTTTGGCTGCTGGATGAGACATACATTTTGATTAAATTTAGGATTTAAGATTCCATGATCCCTTTTTTTTTTTTTTTTTTTAATTATTTATTTGTTCAATGCTTTAATTTTGGTGTACACTGAGACATTATAAAAATTTTAAAAAAAAATAAAAGAAATACACAAAAAAAATAAAAGCATACACTATTGCTAAATTACATGATGCAATTCAGTGTCCATATAAATTATAGTGTCTATATGCAGAACATAGAAAATCCAAAAAATGGAAGTTAAATCAAATTAAGATATTCCGACCCACACAGTGATGGCAGTGCGAACAGCATCACTTGATAATAAATGGCAAAGGCATCAGGATACTGTGAGCAACCATCAGCATCTAATGAAATGCCTTTAGTATCTATCTTTGTGTGTTTGCATTTTTCTTTGTGCGTGTCCCTGACAAAGCAGCCTCTGACACATGTCACTGAGCATTAAATGTCGTCTCCTCATCCTCTTCCTCTTCCATCTGCATTCTAACCAACTCTATCATTCTCTTTCTTTAGGGCACTGTGCTTAAAATAATCCTAGAAAAGTGAAAGTGAATGAAAATTGTGTTAATGTGTGTGACCTCTTTCACATACACAGGGAAAATGCTAAACTGGTGGGAAGACTTCCCTGGCACCCAAATAAGCGAGAGAAGAAGAGAGCACAGCAAAGTTTCCAGGAAGTCAGCTGAGTGCACTTGACTGTCACAAGATTGCTTTTTATAGAAGTGCTCTTTGTTGTTCAATCTCTCTCTGTCTTTCCCACCCTAACACACACACACACACACACACACACACACACACACACACACACACACACACACACACCACACACACACACACACACACACACACACACACACACACACACACACACACACACACACACACACACACACACACACACACACACACACACACACACTCTCTCGAACACTTGCTGGCTTATCTTGCCCTTTCACTTCCTCCTGTCTCTCTCGCACTGACCCACACACAGAGACAGGAAGTGTGTATGAGCAGAGGAAGTTGTCCATAAAGAAAACGGAGGAAACCCTTCGTCCTAGATTGCTTTCTCATACACACAATCCCAAACACGGACACAGAGAGACAATTACACCAACATGCAATCAAAAAGATATGGCCTGATTGGAGGTGGTCTTAATTATACAGTGACACACACACACACACACACACACACACACGCACACGCACACGCACACACACACACACACACACACGTTGATGACTATACCAGCTGTGCTTACTTGACTTGAAGCCAATGAGAAATCAAAAAATGTGCTCTCTCACACAGTCTATGTTGATGCCATACTGCCATTCAATGTATAATTCCTGTGATCAGATTACATAAAAATCAAAGTGCATTACACTGGAATTGAACTGCAACAATGGCTACCAATCAGTTGTTTACACACAAACACAAAAATGTAAAGTAGGTACAAAACACAAAAACACAATGCACACTAATAGATGCCTCAAAGGGTAACCACACGTAGCTATTAGCTCATTATACACAGAAAGAGCCTGCATGCTCGCTCACTCATCCCTTTCCACTCACAAAAAGAGCTATTCACATCCCAGCAGACTGGACACATGCATAAAGACGCAAAAGACACACAACACACACGCATAAACAAACACACATACAAACACCATTAAGCAGCAGCATGGGCGCTCAGCAGGATTTAGAGGACAATTAAAAAGCTCAATTAGACTTATATTCTTATTTCCAGAAAGGAGCATGTTACAGATGGCGTGGCTCGCTCTTTGAGTCTAAAAACACACACTTTGCTGGTTTCCTCCTGGGAAACAACCCAGGGGAGATGCAGAGAGAGGAGGGAGGGATTTGATGTAAATATGTCTGATGATGCTGCGTTTGCCAGGCTGTTGAGATAAGTGCCCGATGACAACGTATCCCACATCCTTAAAATGCGATACTGCTGATACCAATATGATATTGTGTGTTTTCAAAAGGCAATGCACTTCTATGGCTTGAAATCCTTTTGGTAATGTTTGCTCACTCACGTGGTTGTAGCTGGAGACACACAGTTTTTGTGTCTTTCTACAAATACATTCACAAGCTTGTTTTGTTCCCTCTCTCCGCCTTTTCCTCCCCCAGTCCTTAAACTATTTACAGTCCTGGCTTTCCAAATGCTGCCCATTCTCTAGTCTTTTCTTCCAAATTTCCCTCCTTTCTTTTCTTTCCCCCCTCTCCTTCTTTCTTCGCGTCGTTTCCAGTAAAACCAAGTATCGCACTCCCATTGTCTTCCTCTCCTGCATCCTCATAGTCTTCTGACGCCAAGTCTGTTGAGTCAGCTGCTGCATAAATCTACTATTAGTGGGTCCATGGGTAAATTGCTGTTGGCCAGGTCAAACACTTTGAATAGACAATACATTCCCATTCAGAAAAAAGTCACAAGACACACACACACACACACACACACACACACACACACACACACACACACACACACACACACACACAGAAAGCTGTAGGTTTTCCACAGCCTATTTGTGGAAGGGCAATGCTTCACTGTCCGCCCTTACTGGGTACACTCTCACATAGAAACACCACACTCACTCACACATGCAGAGAGGGCAATAAATTCAAGTCAGTACAATACAACCCCTGCAATGGACATGGTGGGAGCGACGGCTAATGCCAGAAAAACATACACAGTCCCTAAGTTCATCTGGAGGTAAACTTGACTCATTCTCACTGGAGGGCATCCGATGCAGTTCCTCAACAATGAAGGAACTTGGCAACATAAGAAAGACTTTTGTTGTCATTCAAACCCTCAGCTTCTATTTTCTAATATATATAAAAAGTAATCTGAGGGTTTTTCCTGTTATTGTACATCACTTTGTGTACTAATGCTATAGAGAAACTGAGAAAGATTGAAGGCCCTACTTGCAGTGACAAACAATCAACTCCAAATAAGAAAAATCAAGAAATAATGAGTTGGTGGACCTCTAAAGAAATGTGAACCATCTCTGACAAATATCAGGCGATATTCTGCAAGCCCAGTATCTCCCTCTAGCTTCTTCTCTCTAATTCTTCCTCTCCTTCTCTTCCAGCTGTCCTTTTCTCTACATCTATACCAATGATCAAATTAGCAGCTAGCCAAGCCTTTCTAGCAGCTAATTGGTGAGGTCTGACAGAGAGGTGCCCTCACTTTCCACCATCGTCTTGCTTTAAATACCCTCTCTCTCTCTCTTTCTGTCCACCTAAAATTGCATGGAAGATGCGGCAGCCTGCATGAAAAACAGCTGGACGAACACACACACCCAGGCATATCCACTTTCATGCACACAAGCACATTCTGAACAATTTGTGTTCACACAGCCACAAATGCATGAGCAAGAACTGTGGCGCGCGCGCACACACACACACACACGCACGCACGCACGCAAACACAGAGATGGAGAGAGTGCTAACTCAGAACTGGAGTTGAAAAGTCCCAGTGGGAAAAGCCGCTTTCCGGAACATTTTACCTAGTTTGCATTGCTCCTGGCTCCGTCGCCATCTCAGCGGAGAGGAGATGGGAATGAAGAACAAGTCACAGGGTGTGTGTGTGTGCACGCATGTAACTATACGCGTCTCCAAAGTGTGTCATAACTAAGGAGAGAAAACATGTACGTCAGTTAAGTAAATACTGAGAAATATACATCTTTTAATGCCAAAATGAAAAGATTGTTTGTGCA